>NW_028026061.1:0-620 GCF_054177405.1 Leptonychotes weddellii
CTGCTTCGTCCTCTGACCCTATCCCCTCTCATGTGTTCTCTCTCTCTCATTCTCTCTCTGTCAAATAAATAAATAAAATCTTTAAATAAAATAAAATAAACAAATAAATAAAATCTTTAAAAAAATTAAAAAATAAAAAGGGGGTGGGGATGGAGGAAGGAGAGGTCTGCAGTGATGCCCAAAACTGTAAAGAACGAAAAACAATTTTCCACAAATCAAAAACTGTTTGGCTGGGGACTGGAAAAACAACAGGCTAGCTATCTAGGGTACAAACCACTAAGTTCCTCTGGTACTAACCACAGGTAAGAGATGAAGTTTGAGCTGTTTTGACAAATCTCCAAGGATCTGTCATTTAAGAGTATCTTCCAACAAAATGGACAAAAATTTATAGCCAGTGATTTCATAGTTGCTATGCAATTGAAAAAAAAAAATTATTTGAACGGGCAAGGGGGTGGAGCTCCCACCCAGAGTAGTCATTTAAAGAGCTATTCCTTTGCTTTTCCTCATAATCTTTAGTTTCTTGCTCTTAGGAACATCATTTCACACAGACAGCCCAGGCATGCTAACTTTCTTTCCTGCTTCGAGTGAAGATCTGACTCCACCGAAGCTTTGCCTAATGC
>NW_028026062.1:0-620 GCF_054177405.1 Leptonychotes weddellii
TTTAGTTATCTGACATGCTGCAGGATAAAGTTTACAGTATCTAAAGAATGGAAGAGTGTTCACATCTTTCTATGGATTTTGGAAATTATTGAGTTAAGTATTTATCAACTCTATCTGAATATTAGAATCACCTAAGATCTTTAAACACTATTGATGTCCAAGTCTATACAGATCAATGATATCACATTTATAGGAGTGACACCAGGCCTCTGGGATTTTTCAAAGTTTCCCAGGTCATTCCAAAGTAAACTTGGGTTGACCACTTCTGACTAAATTCTGAACTTATGGTGATGATAAGCTGCAGAAAAGAAAGAAAATAAAAGCATTTGTCTGGAAATACGGAAACAATTTTCATGAATTGATGGACTACAAAGAAATCAATGACCAAAGCATCTTAACTATTCGTAGAGAATATGCTTGAGAAGACTTTAATTGTTTAGAGAAGAGGACAGAATGTTTTGGAATTAAAATATCTTTTCATTCTCATAAAAGTATAACATTGTGGGGTGACTGGGCAGCTCAGTCGGTTGAGCGTCTGCTTTGGGCTCAGGTCATGATCCCAGGGTCCTGGGATCAAGCCCCGCATAGGGCTCCCTGCTCAGTGGGGAGTCTGCTTCTCC
>NW_028026063.1:0-620 GCF_054177405.1 Leptonychotes weddellii
GTGTGTATGTGTGTGAATGTATCTATGTGTGAGCACACATGTACACATGTGTGTGTGTGCGCTGGGAAGGAGGCCAGGACAATTGGCCCCAGCCCATCTGAGACCCTATTTCCCATCCACACCTGGATCCCCAGGGGACACAGACGATGTATGTGCCCGTGTCTCTGGGGTGAACACAGGTAAGCCTTGTCAGGTAGGGACTCCTGGCTTCCAGACAGAAGACTCCAGAGTCCGGAGGTGACTCACAGCAAGCCCTTATTTGCCCGGGGCTGCTGCCGAGCCTTAATTTCACGAGACAGTCGATGGCAGGATGGTGTAGAGATCTCACCTGGCTAACTTCTCCTTCCAGGAATGCAAACACAGCTCCGTGGGGCGGGAGCCTTCCTGGACCCCGCATCGGGGCGAGCATCTCCCACCCAGGCTCCTGACTGCAGCTAGCTCACGTTCCCTCATAAATCACCCTGTCCTCACAGCTCTTGCCGGACAACGTCTCCCCAACTTTCCCAATCTGGTGATCTTGGGGGAATTTTTTTAATGGCCACGTTCTGCCTTTCCGTGGCTAAACTCACACCCCTACCACCGGAAATGGCATCCTTTTGATGTTCATGCAGCCGTAGGAT
>NW_028026064.1:0-10685 GCF_054177405.1 Leptonychotes weddellii
AGACGATGGACTCTGAAAAACAAACAGGGTTCTAGAGGGGAGGGGGGTGGGGGGATGGGTTAGCCTGGTGGTGGGTATTGAGGAGGGCACGTTCTGCATGGAGCACTGGGTGTTATGCACAAACAATGAATCATGGAACACTTCATCTAAAACTAATGATGTAATGTATGGGGATTAACATAAGAATAAAAAAAAAAATCACAAAAAAAAAAACTGCTGGTAAAGCCCAAATGCTCTTTTAAACTTTATATAAAGCATGATTAACATTTTTGCAAGTGAATAACACAAAGGCTTAAAAATTTTGTCATGACTTTTCCTAGTATTTATATATCAGGATTTCTGAAATTTAACATCACATAAGAACATCAGACTCTGTTTTCATATTCAGTATCATACCAACTCTAAAAGAATATACCTTAAAAAAAAATAATATACCTTAGCTGGGAAAAACTGACACCTGGAATATAGTAAGCCCAAAAATGAATAAAAACAAATATTCACAGAATGAAACTAATTATCCTCAGTGAATTAAAAAATAAATATGCCAACTAATTTTTTATTCAGTGATTTAGTAATTTAGAGAAGCTAATATATGCCAAATAATGTGCTACCATTTTTGGGAAAAACAGGCTAACACCAGGAGACTGATTCTGTATGCACGTACCTTTTTGAAGACACTTACAGACATATATAACTTAGGATATTTTGCAGATAGTTCTTCAACCGTCTGTAAACAAGTTTAAGTTCTGTACAGTTTACAGAACACTAATACATAGGGTTAGTTTCCCATTGGATTTAATCTTCACATCTCCTTGAGGTAGACAAGATACAGTCTTACAAATCATAGTCAAGAAGATGATTAATAAAACATCTAACTAATTAATACCAGTCATAGCTCTTCTGACTCCAAATCCAGTGTTCTTGCCATTATACTACTCTGCTTCTCTTTTAAAGATACACTTGAAAATTATCAAGTCATGGGATGCCTGGTGGCTCAGTTGATTAAGCATGCAATTCTTGGTTTCGGCTCAGGTCGTGATCTCCATCCAGGTCGTGAGAGTGATCTCCAGCTTATGAGATTGAGCCCCATGGTATGGCTCTGCACTCACCAGGGAGCCTGCCTGGGAATCTCTCTCCCTCCGCCCCTCCCCAACTCAAGTGTGTGAGTGTGTGTGTGTGTGTGTGTGTGTGCGCGCCTGCGCTCTCTCTCTCTCTCAAATAAATGGATAAATCTTCAAAAAAAATTATCAAGTCATTTCCCCTCATTTTTTTCCACCTTTACTACCTTAAACAAAACCAAAAAATTCTTATGGAAATTCATTTGTTTTTTCACATATTAATAGAGATTAAACAGGATCCATTTTATGAACTTATTTTAATGGAATTTTACTTACAGAAAATGATTTGAAATAAGTATGTTATTTTCCAGATTCTTACACTTCCATTTCACAGATTTGTTGTAACTTGAACTAAACTGAACAATTCTGTTCACAAGAGGATAAAAAGCAGCACAATAAAATATTATGCCAGAGACTTACATTCTCCATACTATCTTAAAAGATGAACTTCCCTATGCTAAAACTTATAAAAATCCCCTATTACCAACTCTCCCCCAAAAACTGAGTAATTAACTTCTTAAAAATGTATTCAGTGTTTTACTTTATGACTTCCCTCTGAAGGAAATGTCATAAGCCAATTTTTACTAGAGTTTCCTTTTATTAGTTCTAAATTTAGTTTTATTTGTATCATCCGTTATTCTCCTATTCTGGGAATGTCTTAAATATGGAAAACAAATCTGTCTTCTGTAATGCCTCCAAAATTTTAATTTTATAGCTTCCCCCTTTTTACAAAAATATACGCCTTTACAGTTTTGATTTGTGTTTTTTGTTTTTGTTTTTTTTTTAGAAAATTGTCTCTTGGAACTACCAGCAAAATCCTTTAGGTGAGCTTTTGCATTCTCTTACACTGTAACATCTTGCTTTTATGACTAAATTCTTCTTTAGCCAGAATATAACAACATTAACAAAACAAAACATATTCATACTCTAATTTTAAATGTTGCAATCATGAATTATATATTCCAAAGCTACAGTCAGAAATAATGCCTCAGAGCTGCTTTAGCATGGACATACAAATCATGAAGTCTCATTTTGTTAAATATTTAGAAATGTTGACACATCCTGTGCAATGCTGAGGTATTATGGAATAGGGATCCTAATAACCAGATTGTAAAATGTTTCTAACCTGAAAAACACTTCCAGTGAAATGTTAATACATCAGATGTAACAAATTTCTAAAGATAACTGCAGAAGTATAGCAGTCAGTGAAAGAAGGACCACCCAGTTTTGGATTTGTTTCACATTTTAGTTCTCTATTTTCAGCAATAACTTGGGAAGAATGGATACATTTTAAATGATAAACTGTGACAAATCTTTAGGGTTTTAAAGATACTATGTGTCACTCTATAGTCTCACAAATATTCATTAATATTGCCTTGGCTTGGGGCGCCTGGGTGGCTCAGTCGTTAAGCGTCTGCCTTCGGCTCAGGTCATGATCCCAGGGTGCTGGGACAGAGCCCTGTATCAGGCTCCCTGCCAGGCAGGAAGCCTGCTTCTTCCTCTCCAGCTCCCCCTGCTTGTGTTCCCTCTCTTGCTGTGTCTCTGTCAAATAAATAAATAAAATCTTTAAAATATATATATATATTGCCTTGGCTACAAGTGTGTCCAATTTTATTAACCACAAGACAAAATCTACAAAAAGTGAGTTGCTAAAGATTTCAAATACTAAAAAAAAAACAAAAAAGATAAAACTCACAACTGCTATTCCTCTAATAGCTATAACTATTATCACAAGAATCAATAAATGAAAACTTTCCCAAATTTCTAAAATACCTACATACCCCTTAACCACCAAAATTAAAATGGCCACACAAGAGTAAGTCTAATATAAAAATACTTGAGAAAATGAAAAATAAAGACAACTTATCCACTGTCTGGTTTTCTCTAATTTCCAATGATGTGAAGAGACATAACTGCAAAGAATGTGCATTTAAAAAAAATCTAAACAGTAACATATTAATAAGATGACTGTTATATAACCAATAACTTGAAGGCTGCTCTGAAAATAAAATTTCAAAATACTTTAATATAAAGATTTTGAATGTTTTACATTTTATTTTTTTGCTTGCTTTTAAAGAGACCACAAAATAATTTTTGAGTGATTTTATTATTTTTTAAACATAGGCACTTTCACAGATATACATACACTGGGCTGTTTTAGCTGGTATGCTCTGAAGGACCACACATTTCTAGCGAAATTTTTCTTTCTGAATTAACTGTCAGCGATTAAACAGGCTGTCACTATTTCCCTGTCGCCACTTATTAAATGTGAAACATCAAAATTATGTATGTTCCAGGCCAGTAAGTGTCTGTAGACTATATTTCTTACGAAACGGTAAGATGTAATAACATTTCTATATCGTAATTTTATACTGTGTATATTTTATCACGATAAAAATTGTTTTTCACTTCAGAAATTTGGTCTATCTTGTCTGATTCTTCCTTCAGAAAAGCTCAGCAAAGCAAATTAAATTTCCTTCTAAAATAAGAAAAAGAAAAACCTTGGTCTAATTCCTATGGAGCTCTAAAAAAAGAAAATGTGATGATCCTTGATATTTCAGAAAATCTGGCGCTTCTCCATTTGCCAGCCTTTTCCACATATACAATTTTGTGTGCCAAGGAGATCTCGACTATTTGGTTTGTTTTGTCAGTCAGTACAAGAAGCAACACCTACAAATTTCTCAAACTTTGATCTGCACATAAACTTGCATCGGAATCACCTGAGATGCTTGTTTAAATGCAAATTACTGCCCCCACTACAGACATCTAAATCAGGATCTGACATCATTTCTACCAAGTACCCTGGGTACGATTCTGGCTTCCAACAGATAATTCTGACTTTCTGGCTTCATCCAAGCCTTGGTGAGCCACAAAAAATAAAGAAAGAAAAAAAATAAGTATTCTCCTTTCCTCAGATACATTTTCGACCCAATGTCCTCTCTGCCAATCTTTAAATTACAATATTGCACCTCTCAGCTCAGTGGTTCCCACACTTTCCTGCACTTGAGAACCACCTGTGGAACTTTTAAAACTCCTGATCTCCAGGCCACATCACATACCTATTACATTAGAATGTCTGGGGGAAGGAAGCCAGGCATCAATATTTCTAAAGACCTCTAAGATTTTTAAACCATTGTCTTAGCTATTGGATTTAGCAGATACAGATTAGAAAATCTGTACTCAAAATGACCTATAAGGGGAGCCTGGGTAGCTCAGTCAGTTAAGCCTTGAATCTTTTTTTTTTTATTTAAGATTTTATTTATTTATTTGAGAGAGAGAGACACAGCAAGAGAGGGAACACAAGCAGGGACAGTGGGAGAGGGAGAAGCAGGCTTCCCTGCGGGGCTCGATCCCAGGACCCTGGGATCATGACCTGAGCCGAAGGCAGATGCTTAACGACTGAGCCACCCCGGCACACCAAGCCTCGAATCTTGATTTCAGCTCAGGTCATGATCTCAGAGTGGTGGGATCAAGCCCAGAGTCAGGATCCCTGCTCAGCATAGAATCTGCCTGTGTTTCTCTCCCTCTGCCCCAATACATCCCTGCTCCCGCTGACTCGCTCTCACTCTCTCTCAAAGAAAATAAATAAATAAATAAATAAATAGATAGACCTCTAAGGGCCAGGACATAAACTATATCGGTATTGTTTTCAAATTTCCAGATATATCTTTCTCTATACATTTACTTTTTATTTTAATCCAGTAGGAAAATTTTTGTCAATTCATTTATTAAAGCTTCCTTAAGATGGCCTTTTTTGAAAGAATATAAGACAAATACTGCTTCACGTTGAACACAACTAAGATCATGCCTTGCATCTAAAGTTCAAAGAAAAGTTCATCATTTCATTTGCACATTAATTTCAGTGATTAAATTTTGAGAAATATAATCATTGAGAAGCCAATACAAAAATTCAAAATTCATGTTTTAGACATTTTTTAAAAGCAAATCCAAATATTCTGTTAATTCCAGAGAAATTTTGCTGAATTTAGAATAGCTACAATCTGGTTAAATTTTACAGTATGGTTTAAATTTTGTATTAACTCTCCAATTCTGACTTGATATCTAACTTCTCTGAAAGAAAATATTAATTTTGATATATTTTCCTCTAATCTTTACTAATTACAAAAGATGCTGATTATACGACCTGTTAGTGGCCCTTGGAGAAATCTAGTGATTCATACAGAAAAAAAATGTTTAATTTTGATTCTTTCAACACAGGCACACTGGTCAAACACAAAACATCATTTTTAACCATTCAACTTCAACTTGAACTTTATTCACTATGTAATACAATAAAATATGGCCATATGTATTTAAATATATAAAAGTCCCAAGTACCACAAACTACAACTCTGTAAGTTAACCCAAAAAGTTGAAACATTTTTCAAAATCATACCAATGTTTACACATTTAATACTTGAAATATTTTTGCAAGGGTTTCAATATACAAAACCTCATTTCACTAGATCTTGCAGGACTCAAACTTCATGGCAGTTGGGCTACTGCACTTTCCTTTAATTTTTTTGTTTTAGAGGAGGAGGGGGGAAAGGGAGAGAGAGAATCTTTTTTTTTTTTTAAAGATTTTTTTATTTATTTGACAGAGAGAGACACAGTGAGAGAGGGAACACAAGCAGGGGGAGAGGGAAAGGGAGAAGCAGGCTTCCCGCTGAGCAGAGAGCCCGATGCGGGGCTCGATCCCAGGACTCCGGGATCATGACCTGAGCCGAAGGCAGACGCTCAACGACTGAGCCACCCAGGCGTCCCGGGAGAGAGAGAATCTTAAGCAGGCTCCACACCCAGCATGGAACCCCACACGGAGCTCAATCTCACAACCCTGAGATCATGACCTGAGCCAAAATCAAGAGTCGGATGCTTAACCAACTGAGCCACCCAGGCACCCCTAGTGCACTTTCCTTTTAGAAGAATAAATATCACTACAACCAAAATTTTTAAAATTCATCCTTAATAAATTAAAGCATCTTAAGTACTGAAAGAATTATTTCCTAAATGTTCCTTTCTGTTCAAAAAAGTCCCATTTGTGGTTATCTTTAATAAAAGCTCAAAAAATACAATATAAACTAAAGCTAAACAGAAAACTTCAATTTCAACAAGCATATTTTTTAGTATGACTTCTAAAGGAATCATAATGAAACACAAGGTCAAACAATAGGGTAATATCCTGATACAGAATGGACAAGTTGGGCAGCTACTTTTGTATCTGAAAAGAACATGGTCTTGGTTAAGTTCCAAAACTCTGCTCATAATTTAATCCCACAAATCAATATCCATGCCACCTATGAACAAGAAGTAACATCTGTATCTGTACGTTAAATTCAGATGAGTACTCAAAATATAAGCCAAAAGCCAAGTGTAGCACACTTTTAAAACACCAGTAGTTACCCACTCACGGGAACCAAGTTACAATATTTAAATAGTAAGAATTGTTTTTTAAATTTTTATGTAGAACAGAAAAGTTTTATAAAGATAAATGTTTGGTCAAGATGAGAGAAATCAGTTTATAAGTTTACTCAAGATGTTCAAAATAATAATAATAATAATAATAATAATAATAATAAAGATCAGCACAAAACAGAATGGAGAAACAATCAAAGACCATAATTTAAATCAGAAGTACTTCAACTTGATCTGTAACTTAGAAGTAACTCAACCAGTAGAGACTTCACTGCCATTATTAGGGCCTACACAGCTCAGCAAGGCGCATTCATTACTTGGAAGCAAAAGGTACCACAACAAGGTTTAAAAAAATAATAATGCTTAGTATGAATTAGGCCTTTCAGGTGGAGACACTAGTCAGTAGGATAGTTTCACCTATAAAGGGCTCTGATCTATATGTATCTGAATTCTATTTTTAAACATTGGAATTGGCTTGTAGTATACAAAATGAAAGTCCTTTTACTAGACCATACTCATGGTACCTTAGTAAAAATTTAAAAAACAAAATTAATAAGCACATGAAGCAGTGTTCAGCATCATTTATCATTAGTAAAAGGTACTATCATGGTTATCATCACAAACACATACAATGTCAAGTGTTCTTTGAACATGGAAAAACTGGAACCCTCATACATTGCTGGTGGGAATGTAAAATGATACAGACATTTTGGAAAACAGTGTCTTAAAAGTTAAGCATAAAAGGAAAAAAAAAAAGTTAAGCAGAAGCATACCATATGACCCAGCAATCCACCTCCTTAAAATCTAGCTAAAAGAAATAAAAACACATGTCCATATACATGGTGAATTCACAAACGTAATATATCTGTACAAGGGAGTATTAGTCAGCAATAAAAAAGAACAAAATACTGATATATGCTACAACACAGGTAAACCTCAAAAAATTATGGTAAGTGGAAGAAGGCAGAACAAGTAACTGAATACTGTATGATTCCACATGTATGAAATTTCCAAAGAAGAAAAACTTACAGACACAGAAAACATTATCAGTGGTTGGCTGAGTAAGGACTGACTGCAAACATGCTCAAGGAAATTTTGGGGAGTTAATGAAAATGGAATGTGATAATGTTGGTTGTACAACTCTGTAAATTTACTGAAAATCAGTACATTGTATACTTACAAATGGGTGAATCCTATGGTATGGAAATTACAGAATAAAATAAAAAGAATAAAGAGAACTAATAAACCTAGTAAACAATGATACCTATGTTCAACACCTGCTGACCACTCTCAACTGCCAGACTTTTATTTCGGAGCTTATTCTAAGAGCAAATAAGAGACTGTAACACTGTCTTCTCAACTGCACTACATCTGCAGCCTATATTTATCATTCAACCAACAATTAGCAAGGACTTACTACAAGCAAGATACTGTGTACTGCTCTCCTTTGCTAACTGACAGCCACCATTACATATAGAAGAAAAACCATACTCTAAATTCTCTTCTTTCTATAGCTGTTTTAAATAAAATGCAAAGGGAACAAGAAAAATCAAGTATTTGGGTTTATTAGAGAAAGAACAGAGTATTACAAACAATAAACATTTTTTTTTAAAGATTTTATTTATTTATTTGAGAGAGAGAGAATGAGACAGAGCAAGCACATGAGAGGGGGGAGGGTCAGAGGGAGAAGCAGACTCCCTGCCGAGCAGGGAGCCCGATGCGGGACTCGATCCAGGGACTCCAGGATCATGACCTGAGCCGAAGGCAGTCGCTCAACCAACTGAGCCACCCAGGCGCCCCAAACAATAAACATTTTAAAGCTAAATGAAAATGCTCATAATCAGAATGCTTGGTAATATCTGAAAATTTTTCAAAAACAGTCATTCATAGTGATTTATAATAACATTTTGATCCCTGATCAAAATTTCTCCTGCCCTTTGGCTTTCTTTTAATTTTGTTAAGCAATTCTGCCTTACTATTAGTAACAGCCAATATACCGTTTTAAAGAATTTCACCCTGTGAACAGACCCACCAGCATTTCATCTGCCCTTATTCATGAAGCACTATTTCAATGCAGGCATCACCTAGGTATATAAGAAGGAACTGGATATATTTAACCAGAAGAATAACCAGGGGGTAAGGGGAACAGATGAAACTCAATAAATGATAAAGGCTGTGCAGCCCACACAGTGTCTTTATTTCACCTGAAACACTGAATAAAATAAGCTTAAATCCTTTCCAAAACAAATTGTTTCACCACAATCCAGAAAATGTCCAAATCATTATTCACTTTTCCTACTTGACCTCCAATTAATTCTATCACTCAAACCTATCCTCTTTGCATATACAGAGGTTTACTTATCTTCCTTCCTATAAATAGATAAGAAATAAGTGACAGGAACATACACCAAAATGTTTATTTGGGGACTACTTTAATATCTCTTTAAGCAGGGATATATTTCTACAGATTACTCCTGTTACTTAAAAAAGAATTACTTGTTAGTTCATTCAACAAATATTTACAGGACACAACAACAGAAGACAAAAAAAGACACATGTCCTAAAAGAGCTTATATTCTATTCATTAAATAAACTCAAAAACCAAGAAGTACATAAAAAGACAACACTTAGTGTATTAAGCATTCCTCATTATAATCATACAGGTAATTAAGATAATGCCAAGCCTGTTCTGCTCTGTTTCCATCTAAAGTATTACTGGAGGAGGTTCTGATATTCATTTCCATGGCATATAAAACCCTAATAAAAAAGTGTTAGAAATTAGTTCCAAGTCCATAATCGCTTGAAAATAAAGAAAAGTTTGGGGCACCTGGGTGTTTTAGCCGGTGGAGCGCCCAACTCTTCATTTCAGCTCAGGTCATGATCTAAGGGTTGTGAGATCGAGCCCCACGTTGGGCTCTGTGCTTAGCAGAGTCTGCTTCTCTCCCTCTCCTTCTGCCCCTCCCCACATGCTGTCTCCGGCTCTCTCTCTCTCTCTCTCTCTCTCTCCAATAAATAAATAAATAAATAAACCTTTAAAAAAAGAAAAAAAGAAAGAAAATTTCTATCAGTTGCTTTATAGCTAAAAAGTCTAAACTCTTAGAGAATAAGGGAAATCAGATATTGAATAATAAGTAATTAATTAACTATAACAAAAGAAATTTATAAAGCATTTTACATAGCTCAACAAACAATTCATACCTTACCAAAATGAAGCATCAAACCATAAGATCATTCTTGGAATTATATAAACACTCCCCCAAAGTATTATCAAAGATGAACCAAAAATGAATCTCAAAATTTCCTTTTTGTCATACTCACAGACACATACAGAGAAGGAGAGAGAGGGAAGGAGGGAGGGAGGGAGGGGGAGAGCGAGAGAGAAAATGAAAGAGGAAGAGAATAAGAAAGAGAATGAAAGAAACAGAGCAAGGGTGCAAGAGAGCAAGCGAGAAATGCTAACTATTGTGATCCAAATGCTTTCTAAAAAGATGAGTGAGGGTCATCTGGGACTGCCAGTTGCAGAATTTACAAGTGTATCTCCATAATTCAATCATATTTTAAAGAAAAAAAAAGTACAGATGAGAGTAAATAATAACTACAATCAAGGATAAAGAAGAGACAGCTTTAGTAGAGACCCCAATACCACCATGATTTCACATTAATTTAAATATTAAGTTCTATATAATAGACTAACCTGCCAATGGAAAATATTACTTTTTTTTTCTCAAAAGCCATGAGTTGCCCTGAGTCACCAACATTCTCTTCACCAGTAACCCTGATCACTAACAGCTTTTATATATATGTATGTATATGTGTGTGTGTGTATATTTTTTTTTTTTAAGATTTTATTTATTTATTTGAGAGAGAGAATGAGAGAGAGCACATGAGAAGGGGGAGGGTCAGAGGGAGAAGCAGACTCCCTGCCGAGCAGGGAGCCCGATGCGGGACTCGATCCAGGGACTCCAGGATCATGACCTGAGCCGAAGGCAGTCGCTTAACCAACTGAGCCACCCAGGCGCCTCAGGATTTTATTTTTAAGTAGGCTACACACCCAGTGTGGACCCAACATAGGGCTCGAACTCATGACCCTGATGAGCTGAGATCAAGAATCAGACACTTAACTGATTGAGCGACCCTCAGAAGGGCTGTATAGTT
>NW_028026065.1:0-620 GCF_054177405.1 Leptonychotes weddellii
CCAGACGGGCTTGGAAGCACGCGCGCACACGCAGACAAAACAAACAATGCTTGGTCCACGAATGAATAAATTAACGACACCCATGCCCCCACCCATTGCTCTGCAGCCCGTTAACAGAAACCCGGAACGGGGTTTCCTAAACGAGAGATTTTGTTTTGTATTTCAAACTGCAAACATTCTTCGTTGGTGGCGGCAGAAAGATGCTGCACGTTCTGATTGCAATAAAGATTGACTGTGGCTTAGCCCGAGACAACGCCCCCAGTATCGCGCTGCGCCAGGTTCCCTGAGAACCGCGAGGGGGAAGCGCAGATCTAGGGGAAGGGAACAGCAGAGGCAAAGGCAGCTTAGGAGGGATGAGAAATGGGAAATCAGGGAGGAAAAAAATGAACGAGTTAAATAGGGCTTTAATAGTGAAACTTCGGGAGAGAAAGGGGTGGGATCTCTCCCCGGGTAACTACCTAGAGATTTAAAAAAAAAGAAAAATAGATGAATGCATAAGCAAGTGGCAAGCAACAACAACTTTGAGGTGAGCAGCAAGTTGTTCACCTCCTCTAAGGCGTGTGAACAGCACACCCAGAGCTGCCCCAGAACACGCGCTCCCCATCGGAGGCGGTGGCGGG
>NW_028026066.1:0-620 GCF_054177405.1 Leptonychotes weddellii
GATTTAACACTATAATGACCTTACAAGAGATTTTGTCCCATAGATGCTTAAAGCTAATTTCCCCAGAACTATTCAGTATCTTTTATGGAGAGAAAGAAAATTTATGTCTGATCTGCATCCAGCATATCCAAATAAGGTTATTTGGTATATAAAACAAATGGCCAATTTCAGTATATTGACACTTGTATTAATTCACAAAAGGTATATTGTTTATGAAGTTGAATACTATTTTTTAAAATTTTTACTTAATTTTACAATTTATTAAGCATTGGCTTTATTAATAAACATGGAGGGAAACAAAAAATTGATAAAATGGAATGCTGACAGAGATGCACAAAGATGTGCATTCTGATATACCATTTGGTAGGAAACTTTCTCTAACATATCAAAAGCCTAAAAATGTTCATCTCTTTGGATCCACTAATTCCATCCTTAATTATCCATACCAAAATGAAATGTGTAGACGAAGATTTATGTAGAAAGAGTCAACATGACCTTTTATAATAATAAAAAATTTCTCTTTGCATACGTAGCCAATTAAGTGAATGCATGTGTGAATTTTATGGTGCCTCAACCTAAGTGAATAGTATGTGACAATTTCATTTTTTATTTATTTATTT
>NW_028026067.1:0-620 GCF_054177405.1 Leptonychotes weddellii
CTGCCCACCCGGGGCCCTGCCCTCACGGCCCCCGGCATCCCGGCTCCCCTCCCGAGCCCAGCTCTTACCCAGGGAGTCCTGGGCCCGGATGTCAGCTCCGTGCTCAATGAGCAGCCTCACGATCTCCTCACTGCCCACGCAGGCAGCAAAAGACAAAGGGTGCTCCCCTGTGGACACAGAGGGCGCCGTGGCGTGAGTGCCCGATGGGACGGGCAGTGTCCCTGAGCGACCGCCTCCTTGCCCCCCACGTCTCAGCTCTGGGCTTGGTGACACTTGTCAGCAGAACCGGAGGCAGGGATGGAGCAAGCGCCGTGGGGAGAACCGGCTCTGGCCTTAAGCCCCGTAAGGCCTGACCCCGTCCAGCTTTCCCAGGGCCAGAGCCCGCCTCAGCCCCCCTGCCTTTGCTCTTGCCCGCCTCCCCGCGCCCCCTTCCTTCCAGCCCTGGCCCTGCTCCCACCGAAGTAGATGAGGTTGCGGGGGCTGCGGCGGAAAGCTGTGCCTGTAGCTCTTGCAGAGACGCTGGCGCCGTGGGCAAGCAGGGCTCGCACCAAGTTCACGTTCTGGTTCACGATGGCTATGTGCAGTGCAGTCTGACCTGGCCCAGAGACAGCGCTCAGTCA
>NW_028026068.1:0-620 GCF_054177405.1 Leptonychotes weddellii
GACTTGATTTTTTATTGATTTTTATGATCTGTTTATTCATTAAAAATAATACTTTAGTCATTCTTATGGAAAATACTTTCCCATTTGTTTTAAAATTACTGTTATCAGCTTATTAACTTGTCATTTATCTTTTTTTCTCTCCAATGAATGGTGAAGGGACAAGTTTCTGGTTAATTGAGAATTCTAATTAGTTGACTTCTGGTTGATTTAACAATCAAGATTGGGGGGTTAAATACATTTTCAAATGAAAAATGAAACTAGAAGGGACCGTGAACTGGTTTCCTTGCTCCTCTCCTGTTCAATAGCCATTAACATCTCCATCTTGAGGACAATGTTGTTTCTTGGGGTTGAAGATTAAGTAGAAAGCATTGAGATATCAACAGAGCTATAAATAACCCTTTTTGTTAAGGTCAATAAAAAATCAGCATGAATTTCCAAAGACAGTAGAGTTTAAATAGCCCCCTATCTCCCCACATCCCCAAAATCCTTGATAAGTAAAAACAGAACATTTATAAAGCATCAGTCTCTGACCCAAATTCTAAGGCCCAGCCTCAGTTAGCTTTTGCAGGCACAGCTTTCAGACACAATAGTTTTCAACTGGGAACTTCTGAGACAGTATA
>NW_028026069.1:0-620 GCF_054177405.1 Leptonychotes weddellii
AAAAAGACAGGCATGCTGTTTTTCTTGCTGGAAGAATGTAATACCAAGTACAAAGCAGTCTTACCAAAAGGAAATTAAAAATACACACACACACACACACATCCACCTATGCGTATTTGGATATATATGTACAAATATAGATACATCTTTTACATGTATATACCTTTCTATCTCTATATAAATGTGTTTATATAATAATCTAAAGAAATATTTACCAATATCATCTATCTATATATATATGTCTATTGAAACTGATAAAATCCCTAGATTAAGTAATCAATTCACAGGAAGCTAGAAGGACAGAGGAAGGTGTTCTCTCTATACCCAGTACGTTGAGAGTTTTTATTATGAATGGATGTTGAATCTGTTCAAATGCTTTATCTCCATCCATTAGTTAATAAGATTTTTATCTTTGTTTTTGTTAATGTGGTATATCACATTTACCGATTTACAGACATTGAAACATCCTTGTATTTTTGAAATAAAACCCAGTTGATCATGGTGTATGATCCTTTTAATATACTGTTGCATTTGGTTTCTTAATATTTTGTTGAGGATTTTGGCATCTATGTTCATCAGAGATATTGGCTTGTAATTTTCTTGTAGTGCTTTTGTCTGTT
>NW_028026070.1:0-620 GCF_054177405.1 Leptonychotes weddellii
TAAAATACTGCACGTGAGTACATTCTGACCATTGCGAGGGTGTCTCCTGTTCAAATCTCTGCTCCACCACTTGCCAGGTGTGTTAAGTACCATCACCATCTCGGAAATGAGGATAACGACAGTAGCATGCCCCTTTGAGGATGCAGTGATGGTCGGAGTCATTATAGAGAAGGCAGACCGAACAAGGCCTGGCACATAGTAAGCACTGGGTAAATGTTAGTTCTTATTTCGGTGGGTATTCATAACCCAGGGGTCTAACCTGGTGGCCGACAGGTTACAAATGGATTTCCTTTGGTCAGCACGGTGTTTTTGTTTTGTTGGATTTGAGTGCCTTTAGGCAGGACACGCACTCCCCAATTCACATATGCCTTCACTTCTCATCACATCACATTAGTACCTGCCTGGCCCTCCAAAAACGATTTCAGTTCGCAGCCCTGCACGTGTTCCTGTGGATTCATCTCTGGGTGTCTGCTTCATCTTGTCTCTGTCTCTTACTCCACGTCTTTGTCCTTTCTCTTTATGTGTGTGTGTGTTTCTCTCTGTGAGCTCTCTTCCCTCTTATTTTCAACTTCAATCTCTCTTAATTTTTACCTCTATCATTTATTAAACATAGATTTTAT
>NW_028026071.1:0-620 GCF_054177405.1 Leptonychotes weddellii
GCGCCTGGGTGGCTCAGTCGGTTAAGCGACTGCCTTCGGCTCAGGTCATGATCCTGGAGTCCCGGGATCGAGTCCCGCATCGGGCTCCCTGCTCGGCAGGGAGTCTGCTTCTCCCTCTGACCCTCCTCCCTCTCATGCTCTCTCTATCTCATTCTCTCTGTCTCAAATAAATAAATAAAATCTTAAAAAAAAAAAAAATCTCATAGTCATCATTGCAGGTGTCCCAGTGAAGCCTGGAGGAGGAAAGACTTCCTCCTGATGGAGAAGGCTTTGGACTAGGGCCTGGGAAGATGATGGGTGGGAGTTGGGGTGGGTGTGGACAGTTGGCATGGGGATGGGGAACTGGCACAGATGGACATTCAATGTCACTGACAAAGATTCTCTCCTCTCCTTGACCAAGGTCCAACCAAACTCCTTTGATTCCTTTTCTTGGCCTGTAAAGATTTGAATAAACATTAACATAATTTCTAACAACTGAAGGCCACATCCCTAGGATGACTCTAGACCCCTTAAAGTGGCTGCCTGAGAAGAGTCAAGGCTGCCAAATGAATTTGCTGTTTGTTCCAGCCAACCCCTGAAGATAGGGCTCCCGTCTCCCAGCCTGTGTGGGAGGGCAGGAG
>NW_028026072.1:0-620 GCF_054177405.1 Leptonychotes weddellii
TATTTAGCATTATTTAAGAGCTTTCCATTCCATTATAAGAAAATGTAAATTTTGCTTTCTCTCATCCCTGTGATTCTATCATATAAACCTTTCCTATTACCTGTTCTCTGTGTCTTTTTATCTGTGTGTATATATACACACACACATAGTGACATATAATAAATATAATATGTAATATATGACATATAAATATATATTATATATAGAATGCTGATTAAATCCATATGTCATTTAATAGTCATTTTAAAATGAAATAAATATTTCATTTTATATTTTTACTATATATAAAATAATAACATAGTTTCAATATTATATTTATTTTCTGTGTATGATTCATTCAATCCTAATCCAACAGTTGCCTAACCCTTCTCCATATGCTCAGATACATCAGGTATTTTTATAAATCTCTTCTAACCTGACCCAGTATGGACTGGGTTCTCACTAGTTATTATGTTGTTTTATTGCTTCACCATTATTCTGGATATATTGTTTTACTCTTTTTTTAAAAAAAATTATTTATATGACAGAGAGAGAGAGACAGAGTACAAGCAGGGGGAGCGGCAGGCAGAAGGAGAGGGAGAAGCAGTCTCCCTACTGAGCAGGGAGCCCGATGTGGGGCT
>NW_028026073.1:0-620 GCF_054177405.1 Leptonychotes weddellii
AATTCCTGGCCTGTTAATCCTATATCCCTGCCATATCGGAGTCTGGTTCTAGTACTTGCTCTGCCTCTTTAAATTGTGTTTTTTGCATTGTAATTTTTTGTTGAAAGCCATACATGGTGTTCTGGGTGAAAGGAACTGTGGTAAATAGGCCTTTGGTGATATGATGGGAGGATGTGGGGAGAGGAGAAGCTTTTTTTTTTTTTGTTTAAGATTTTATTTATTTATTTTAGAGAGGAGGGAGGAGCAGAGGGAGAGAGATAAGCAGACTCCACACTGAGTGCAGATCCCATTGTGGGGCTCAATTCCATGACCCTGGGCTGAAATCAAGAATCGGACACTTAACTGACTGAGCCACCCAGGTGCCCCAAGAGAGGGGAAACTTTCTATAGTCCTATGATTAGGCTTAGGTTTTTAGTGAGCTTGTGCCCTGAGCTATGAACTTCATAAGAGCTTCTCATTTTTTTTTTTCACCTCCTTAGTGGGCAGGATAGCTAGAGAGGGCTGGAGTTGGTATTTCCTTTCTTCTAGGTTGGTTAGACCCTGATACAATCCCAAAGGTTTAGTTAGGCTTTGGTTAAATAGTTTCTCTTGATGACAGGTCCTGTTAAGAAGAACAGAAT
>NW_028026074.1:0-620 GCF_054177405.1 Leptonychotes weddellii
TGATGACTGTCATTAAAATGAAATTGCTGTCTTGAGATGAAATTTCTGTGAACAAGAGAGCATCAGTGAGTTTCTCAGGGGGCTCTTTCTGAGCCTTGATCTATAGCATTGAAGGAGGTGGGGCTTTCCTGTGTCAGCACAGAACTCAAGAGTACCAGGAGGGAAGCTTTCTCTAGGTGTGATGCTGACCTCAGAAAGGGAAGTATGAGACCTGGGGAAAGAGGAATCCCGAGACACACAGTGTAAAGGTCTGATCAGCTCATCACAGGATTGGTTCCAATTGATTAGCATCATGAATTCTGCCAGTTTACATGCTGAATCCATTCCAAGTGACAACTAAATTGTTCTGTTTAATTTTAATTCTCACATTAGCACTACTTAAACATGGGGGTTCTTTCATGCTTTCTGGAGCACCACCCCGCTTTTTTTTTACTCCTACTGTCAGTTCAGACATCTGAGATGGTCCTTACTTCCAGTCAGTATGATGTCTTGGACCCATTAATTCAAAACTTGTAATCAATTCTTCTTCAGCGACTTTTGGTTCTTGAATAGAGACGAAAATCTCCATCTAGGGTTTCTGTTAGGGAGTTCTCTGAGCACTCTGCACCTGCCTGACTCAG
>NW_028026075.1:0-10683 GCF_054177405.1 Leptonychotes weddellii
TGGAGTCCAAGGACAAGCCCTGGGCTCTGGACTAAGAGGCAGGAAGGTGAGACAGTGTCATGGCCAGTGAAGGAGGGGAGGGTCAGGGAGCATGGTCTTGGAGCCCCAGGGTGGAAGGAGGTTACCAACTGGATCCAGTACCACCAGGGTTCAAGGAATGGGAGGGCTGACTTGACTGTTGACTTGAGCCACGTGAAGGTCACTGCAGCCTCGAGAAGAGCAGTCTGAGTGGGGCAGAGTAGGGGAAACCTGACTGGGTGGGGTCCAAGAAGAACAGGGAGCAGTTGGGATGATGAGAAAGTTCTGGAGCTGGATGGTGGTGATGGTTACTGAGCAATGTGTACGGACTGAATGCCCCTGAACTGTATACTTCAAAATGGCTAAAATGGTAAATTTCATGTTATATATATTTTACTAAAAAGAAAAGGGACCAGGAGAGGAATTAGAGAAAAGGGACTGAAGACACGTCTTCTGAGGTGCTTGATAAGAAGGGGGACTAAACATGTTAGCTTACATACATTCACTTCGTTCTGCTTAACTTCTGCAAAGCATCTTACAACATGAAAACAGCACAGTCTATTTGGCCATCTTCAGACTGTTGGCCATTTGGGGTTTCCACATTTTTAGGGATCACACAGAGAGCTCCAAGGGCATCCCTGTGGGTGACTGCCTGCCTGTGCACTCATGGTTCTTTCTTGGAGGACACGGGCAACAGGCAGAATTGCTGGGTTATAGACTGTGCATGTTTTTAACTTTAATAGATACAGCCCAGTTACCCTCTGTGCAGTGGCTTAAAATTACTCACAACATTAACAGACTTTACAAAATTTACCTGCCTAAAGGTACACAGTGCTGTATTATCTTCTGGCTCTAGTTTGCACTTCGTTGATTACTCCCGAAATTCAGCATCTCTGCACATCTCGATTGGCCATTCTTATTTCCTGTTGTGTACATTACCTGTTCACATCTTTCATTTCTTCAGCTCTGAGAAATGAAAGCTCCCCACTTCCTTGGTAGGCACAGGCGTGAATCAGGGCCTGGTGGGCCAGCCCCGCCTCTCATTTTGTCCTAGCAACACCTTGATGCTGCACCCGCTTTGCCCTTATCTAATACCACATGAACCTTGGGGCACTTAACTTCCATTTCCTCCACTTGGAGTTCTGACGTCTCCCCGGGAATAAGGACTGTGAAGACGTAGGGGACCCTGCTCCCTCGTGGGGAGCTCTGTGTGCATGAGTGTGTGTATGTTTGCCAGTATGTGTGTGTGTGTGTGTAAGAGTGTGTATGTACATGAGTGTGTGAGTGTGTGAGAGGGTGTGCATGCATGAGTGTGTGTTTGCAAGTGTGTGGGGGTGCTCCCGGGAAACACCAAAAACTCAGGGTACTGTGCTGTACCTGGAGGAGTTCCGTAGATTTGGAAGGCAGAAATGAATGAATGAATGAATGAGTGAATGGTTGTTATGTGAGCAGAAGAACCCTGACTGGGAGGAGGGCGGAGGGCACCCTCCTCCCCCGAAGTCATGAGCTAGCCCTGGGCCTGCTCCTGGGCCCTCTCGGGAAACTTGCATCAGGTCTGGAGCCTCAGAATGTCCAGGCTGCTTGAGTTGAAAGCTTTGCCTAAGCATTTAAAGCACTGAATGAGTTGACTCAAGGAAATGCTGAGGACAGGAACAGTGGTTATTAATAAATCATAACAATAATTATTTTCCTTTCAAGACACTCAATTGGCCTTATAAGAAATAGTATCCCTGTGATTGATCAGCTGGAGGAAAGCCTGGGCTGGTCAGGCCGCCTAAGCAGCATCTGCCGGTGAATGAGGCCGTGGGAGCTGGTTCTTCCTGTCTTCTGAGGGGGCCTGGGGCAGGGCAGGCAGGGATCTACTCAGAGACCAGTGCAGGACAGATCCAACCCCGTTGCCCCAGGAAACAAGCCCCAAGCCCCCTGCCTGCCTCCTCCATACCTGCAGCCCTCGGGAGGGTGGTGCCCAGGGCCTAGGAGGGAACAGCAGATCACTCACACTGCAGTCATTTATTTCTTGCTGGGCACCTGCTGTCCACTAGGCTCAGCTTCCACTGTTCTGTGCTCTGAGAGCTCAGCCTTCCTGGGCAGACAGGCCTGGATAGAGACTGTCTCTGCAGAGATGGCCCAGGGCCCGGCTGAGGGCTCCCCAGCATTCCTCAGTGTTGGGGTGCACTGATGAGTCACTGAATTTTTATTGAGCTCCTACTATGTGCTGGCCCTGTTCAAGATGTTATAGGGGGTATGGAAGGAAGGGCAGGTGTATTCTGGGTCCTACCGGTGCTATGCTCTTGTCAAATGAGACCCTTTCAGGTCCTGTTGTACTAGAAGACAATAGACAGAACCAGAGATGTGCCACTAGAACATTCCATAAAGCCAGATTCCCCACTAGAGACCCCAGAAGGTCTTTAGAAGGGTGGAAGGACCTACACAGTCTTTACAGATTCCCTAAGAAGAGGAAGAGGAGAATATGCAAATAGACAGGAGGCCTGAGCCAACGCACCCCCTCCATTCTTCACCCACAGGGGCCCAGGTTCTGTCAAGGCTCATGTTAGAAATCTCAAGTAATTAAAAAACAAAAGCCTAGCACTGCTGACTTCATTTTACCATTGATCCTCAACCCATTAAAGGAATTTTAGAGATGAAGAAACTGAGACCCAGGGAAGAAAACTCAGTAACTAGGGGACACACCTAGTCCCCTCTCCCACCTCAGGCCTCAGTCAGACTCCACCAGAATACTGGGGTTGGGGTAACCCGAGTGCCCAAGCCGCTAGGGCCCCATATAGCCCCGGGCCCTGGAAGGGGAATCAGTCAGTGTCCGGTGAATCCAGCCCTGCTCCAGCCCCTGTACAGCTTGAGATGGGACGAGAGTTGGATGGGCAGGTACAGTCCTGGGAGCAGAGAGGTCCTTCCCGATGCTGTGGGGTCGTGTTGGGCACAGGCCCCCAGCTGTCTGCCAGCAGCTCGGCCCAAGCGCTTCTTCCTGCAGAACAGCTGAGGTGCAGAGCCGAGGCGGAGCGCAGCGCAGACCCCGGGCGTGGTGCTCTGGGCACCTGGAAATGGAAGGGCAGCTTTTCTAGGGCTGCAGGGACACTTCTAGAGCATTACTAAGGCTCATTCAAGAGGCGAAGGGGGTCCAGGTGACCAGGAGAACTACAAGGACCCCAGCTGCTCCCGCACCCCCAGACAGCTCTTCCAACCAGGGGCAATTGGTTAAGTGGGCAAAGGGAGCGAGCAGAAGCTTTATACAGGGAGTGGGAGCCGATGCAAAGATGTCCCCCAATAAGTATCCCGGTAACAGGGTGAGCTAAGACAGTAACTAAGTGTCATTTCATACCACTAAATTATGGAGTAGGAATATTCAAATTATGACATTTCGTGTTGATGGCTATGAAGCAAGTACTACACTAGTATAATTTTGTGAGTTGTAATATATCCACACACCATTTTTAGAAGGAAGGGTGTAATGGCACCTAACCAGCTAAAAGCTGTAGAAAAGTCCATGCCTTCTGTCCCGTGAGTCCACCCTGGGGACCCATCTCCAGAAAACAGTTCTGCATGGGGACGCCCGCTGCACCATTTCCATTAGCAGGATCCTCGCTGCCATGGTAACCAGTGACGGGACACCATGTCCATGCCACGCACTCTGCCAGACGTGGCCATCTCTCCTCCCCCAGCTCACTCCACAGGGTCAGGTATCGCCCTCCCCCACGCCCCCAGCTTGCCCATCAGCACACTGAGGCACAGACAATTCACAGAGCTGGCCATGATCCTGTATTTCTTCAAATGGACCCCATTGTCTCTTTAATTAAATCACTAACATTGGAAGGACTCCAAATACCCAGTGATGAGGGAATCTTTAGGTAACTCACAGGGATAGTAAATAGCCACAGAAATAAAGGAGGGAAGTAGAGTTTAATCTAGTATGCATTGGTACTCATGGAGACCGGGACCCGCAGAAAGGTGGGGAGCAAAGGTAGGGAGCAGCCTGTGAGTTCAAGAGCAAGTGAAGCTCAGCCCTTGGCGCAGGGCTTCAGAGGTGGGCCACTTCCCTGGAAGGAGGATCCGAGTCGTACCACCTGCCTTCTCTGATTTGCCTTCCCTTTAGTCTCTGAGAAAGACCCTCTGCCCTCAGGGATCGACAGTCCCTCTTCTGTGCATTAGAGTGAGCCTGGAAACAGGCTGCTTGCTCTCTGGGCAGAAGCACAGCCAAGACAAGGCTGAAACATTGAGCACTGCCTCACCGCAGCCAAGGGAGGGCAACGGGGAATCAAGGTGGAGAAGGTGCGGACTGACGTAGTCTGGGCTATCACAGTGGCTCAGGGTGGCAGAGAGGATGATGTCTCCCCTTAATCCCCCTGCTGTTGATGAGCTGACCCCTTCTAGAGCAGGGCCCATGGGATGGCCTCCTTATTTTTCGCTCCTGTAAAAGTGGCCGGTTCAGGATTGGATCCCAGGCCATATGTCACTCGAGGCAAAGCTGGGGACCACCGAACTATACAATCTCCGCGGCAAGCAGTTGAGTGTCATGGCACATTTAATGCCATGGTAAAACGCAGACATACCTACTAATTAGGGTGGGCCTAAGTAGCCGATCATGTTTGACAAGCATGACTTACATCCATTCCCTGAGCAGCACGTGGTGAGGGCCACACATGTCGAACTGGGTAAGACATCATGTCCTCCCCACCATGCATCTCAGTCTGCTGGGGCAGAAAGGCAGCCCCAGATAATGGCGAGCCAAGGGTCACAAGTCCTGGTAGGGGAGGGGATGATTCTCTGGAGGAGATTCAGAAGGAAGGTTCTGCAGAAGAAGTATCTGAGCTGGAGCTCACCAAGCATCCAAAGCCAGGAGTTGAGTGAGAAAGGGATGGAAGAAAGGTCCAGGTTAGTGGGACAGCATGGGCAGGGGGTAGGCCAGGCTTAGGGAACTGAGGTCACTGGTGTAATGGGAGGAGCTCACACACACGCACACACGCACACAGAATCGTACAACGCCAGAACTGTGGGTCACAGGGAACATGCACTCTGGTCAGAAGTTAGGCTCCATGGACTAAGAATTACACGTGTGATTACATTTAGAAGAACTGTCCTTCATAAGTCCAGGATGGCTCCTCCCGGCTACCACGGCCACACTGCACTTGATACTGGCCAGGGAGGGGAGAGGAGCTTTTCCTGAGACAAAGGAGAGGGGGAGGTGATGGGCTAGAGGAGGGCCAGTAGGGGACCTACTGTGAAGGGCAGTACCAGTCCTGGCAGGGTGCCGGTCAGTGGTGTCAAGTGGGGAGCAGAGGAAGCCTGCCGGGCAGACGGGCTCATGGGCACTCCGAGACGCTGAGGTCGGAGAGACGGCCCCTTTGCCCAGCCAGGGAGCCACTGACAAGTTACGACCAGCAGCTGAATCAGAGGCCCCGCTGTCTAGGCCCACTCTGCCAAGATGATCCCAGCGAAGCAACAGGGTAGCTTTGGGGGTTCAGGGCAACGGTGTTCAAGTCTGATGCCTCCAGAGAAGGGTGCCATGCAGAAACCAGGGAGGGGGACTGATGGGGCCAGCTCCCTCGGGGCCTGAGTGACAGAAACGCTGGTGGAATGTGAGCTCCAGGAAGACTCAGATTTTTATCTATTCCTTATTTCACTGCTTTATCCCTCACACCTTGAACAGTGCTGACACATACAGGTAACTCAATAAATAGCTGCTGAATGAGTACATGGATGAACCATTGAACAAATGGAAAGATGATGGATGGATGGATGGATGGATTTGTGGATAGATGCATGCATTGGTGGGTGGGTGGATGGATGTGTGCATGCATGCATGGATGGATGAACAAACCGGGGGAAATGAAGAACCTAGGAAGCTAGAGACATAGCAGAAGCTAACTGGACGGGCAGGCTGTGCCCCTAGCCCAGGTGGATACCCCTAGGCAGCTGCTGCTGCTGCTGAGGTGTTCCAGCCCATGCCCCTTGGAATGCAGGGGGTGTATGCCAGGCTCCATCATGTCCTGCTGGCCTAGGCTCCCATGCCTTGGCCACAGGGTAGAGGGGATGCCAGAATGGGGGGGTCACGCGTCCTTCACACTCACTGTGTGTGTTTTTGGCTTCCAGCTCGCTCCAAAAGCCTGGTGATGGGGGAACAGAGCCGCAGCCCGGGGCGGCTGCCCTGTCCCCGCAGGCCGGGCCCCGTGCTGAAGGAGGGCTGGCTGAAGAAGCAGAGGAGCATCATGAAGAACTGGCAGCAGCGCTGGTTCGTGCTGCGTGGGGATCAGCTTTTCTACTACAAGGACAAAGATGAGACCAAGCCCCAGGTGAGAGGCATGTGTCTTGTGTCCTGGGCCATCATGGCAGGGCCCAAGGGAGGGCTAACCATGCCCAGGAGAGGGGAGAAGGCAGAGAGATCCTCCTGTCTGGGCCTCTGCTCCTCAAGCCCCCAAGCCACTGACTTCACTCACAAGTGGCACCTCATCAGGATTTCCAAAGTGGTTTTTATTCTCAGCCCCCATGTTCCGGGCATCCTGGCTTATTTTACTGAAGCAAATCCACAGCTCGAGTAATGAACGTGTCTCCATATAACGTTGGTAGAGAGCATCTCTGCACAGCTTAGGAAAGCAAGTCTTCCCTGGGTTCTTTTCAGCCTCTTGGTAACATCCCTGTTACTTCCACTGTCCAAGGACATGGGTACCCAAGACAATTCTAACCTCAAACTGAAATCTGGCTTACTATGGAGCCCCCGTGTCCAGTGCCTCTGCTTCTCAGTGGCTACTTCCGTGTTCGGCCAGTACTGGAAGATCCACCTGGTCTGGAGTTAGGTGGGTGGGAGCCTGTGTACGTCTCAGCAGGCCTCACAGTGTGGAGCTGGGGCCTGGGGGGCCAAAAGCGTGCTCAGTGATGGGCAAAGTGGGAGGAGGGACCTGGGCACAGCCTGAGATCACGTGGCCATCACAGTAGGAGGATGGATGACCTTCTCACCCCTCTTTCAATTTTTCTGAGTATGTCAAGGGGAAGCATCAGTTGGGTGCTAGCATCTGTTTAACCATCTCCAGCATTTGGGACCCTCCCTTAAAAAATGGAGACGGGGGTGGGAAGGAGCAGGCCTCACTCCCGAGCCTTCAGTGGTAATAGCGCATAACATTCTGTCTTCGCTATTATTCTAACGGTTAACTTCTGTTTGTGGAAAGTGATACTGGTCTCCATCCATGACAGTGATACCACGTTTTCCCTTCTAAAATGTATCTAAGTTAAAATCAAAAAGCGTTGGGGCGCCCAGGTAGCTCAGTCGGTTAAGCGTCTGGCTCTTGATTTCAGCTCAGGTCATGATCTCTCGGTCATGGGATCGAGCCCCGTGTCAGGCTTCATGCTCAGCAGGGAGTCAGCTTCAGGATTCTCTCTCTCCCTCTGCCCCTCGCCATGCTTGCGTGCTCTCTCTCTCTGTCTCTCTCTAAAATAAATAAATAAATCTTTAAAAAAAAAAATCAAAAAGTGTTGCACAGCAATGTGGAGGTACTTAGTGCCCCTGTGCATGTCTCAGCAGGTCTCACACTTAAAAATGCTTAAAACGGGGGGCGCCTGGGTGGCTCAGTCGTTAAGCATCTGCTTCGGCTCAGGTCATGATCCCAGGGTCCTGGGATCGAGCCCCGCATCGGGCTCCCTGCTCCACGGGAAGCCTGCTTCTCCCTCTCCCACTCCCCCTGCTTGTGTTCCCTGTCTTGCGGTCTCTCTCTCTGTCAAAATAAATAAATAAAATCTTTAAAAAAAAAATGCTTAAAACGGTAAGTTATATGTTATGTAGATTTTACCACATTAAAAAATAAATAAATAACAAGTGTGAGATTCTTTAAGGAAAACTTTTACATGAATGCTAGCACAGAGAAGTGGGTTGGACACAAATCGTGAAGCTGGATCTGAACTATAGCTTAGGAAATCTTGATCTTGTCCAGCCTCCCCGGAAATCCTGATCTTGTCCAGCCTCCCCGGTTGCATAAGGAAGGGAAACGACCCCAGAGAGGTCGAGTAGAACAAATAGAAACTTTGGAGTCAGGCAGATCTGCATTTGATCTGAATGAGGTCTAGCACGCTAGCTTTATGACTTGGGACAAGTCACTTTTGTTTTACTTTTGGTTTTATCACTACTAACTGGAGACATTATTCCCTACATCACAGAAATGTGCTAAGGGTCAGATTATAGACCATATACAGATCTGATTGCAAATCCTAGCCCATGGGTGGGTACCCTCATGCTTCCTCAGCCCTGCCTTTGCCTTGCTCCCTGCCTCCCCGGCCCTATCGCTGAGCCCACTCTCCAGATTGGACACCACATTTCTGGCTTGCCCACCACCATTTTCCTTCTGGCCTTTACTTCTTGTGTTGAAGACCCCCCTTGGCCCTTCAGTGAACTCTTAGTTTTCCTGCCTGACCTGTTAGTGATATATCACTCCGATGACTGGGAAAGTTGCCAGGGTCCCCACCCTCTTGGGGCCCTGTCTGTGGCCCCTACCGTCATCCCCTCCTGGCCCAGCCATGGCACCATCTCCTGGGAGAACTGTGTGTTAATGCTGGGCGAGCCCAGTGGACAAAAGGAGCACACTGAGTTGGCCCAGGCCATGTGTGGACCCCTGCCCCAGGCTTCGCCACACATTCCTTATGGCGAGCCTGAGGTGGCCCTCGCCCATCAGCTGCAGCTCCATGAGGAAGCTCTGTCTCCCGGATTTCCTAAACTGGACACTTCTCTCCTTCACCCACCAACTTTTCCAGACTTCAGTGGCTTGTGGTGGAAACAGCTAACAATATGGTGGCGTCCATACCCCCAGTCATCAGCCTGAGCACAGGAGGAGCCTGGGGCCCAATCCAAACTAAACCAGGGCATTCATTGCCAGAGAGCCATTGGATCTCTAAAAGGCCCCTGGGTCTCCCAACAGATACCAGCATCATGCCCAGCTCCCCTGTTTTGGCCTCTCTGGGCCTGGCTGACACCTCCAAATCCTCTTGGGACACGACTTCTTCCCATAATTCCCCCTCCCCCACAAAACCTGATGGTAGCCCTGTTGCACAGGTTCCCAATCTCAAGGAGACGGTTGGTTAAATTGGACTCATTTAGCTTCTACAGTATGATCTCAAACCCGCATGCCTGCTGGCAAAATAGCCCACACATTTCCACTTAATTGCATGAACTACATGTAATGGACTAATTCTCAATATCTGGTTCCTGGAAAAATGTGCCCTGCTCACTGTTTACAGTGACAGAAGGACCCAGGCTGTAAGCACTGTCCTGACAGACAGCCTGTCATCTGTCTAGCAGACATAATTGTGGAGAGCAGGGGCGTCCAGCTACCCTCGATGCTGCCCAGAGCACATAACCCATGACGGGGATGACTCTCAGCCCATATTCTTGTTCTCTCTCAAAGCCCTATCACTTCCCCTGCCCCCTTCTAACTAGCGGAAAGACCAGCAGAGAACATAAGAGCATAGAGATGGGGAAAATTCGAGATGGAAGCAAAGCGGCTGCACAAGGTCAGATGGGAAGACTAGGCAAAGGTGTTTAGAACGGAACCTGGAAATGTGCCCCTGTCCTTCCTGCTTTTCCCAGTGCCTGTCAGCAGACAGACGTTATGTATTCCCTAAGATAAGATTCCAAGTTTTTGCATCTTAGTGGTTTTCGCTTCAGCTGGAAATGTTTCTTGAGCCATGGAACCTCCCGCCACAATCTTTGTTGAGCAACCCAGTGCATTTCTGCAGTTCGAGAACTCACTTTTAGTCTAGTGATCTGACATCCAGGTCCTGCACTTGTGGGTCTCTTGGCTTTGAATAGAAATGGAAAGTATGACTTTCAAAACATAGGATGGAAAAAGAATGTAACAAATTAAATGCGATCAGTTCAACAAGTGGGCAGAAAATGGGAGGAAGAAAAAAAAAAAAACAAGAGGGGAAGGTAAATAGAAAAGAAAAAAACAAGCAAATGGGATGGCAAGGAATAGGTACAACCATTGCTGTCATCATAACAAATGGGACTCAGTCAGATTCACCTGAATCTTAAAAGACGGTGGAAAATTGGCTTTAAAAAAGAACAGAACACAGAAAGGTTAAAAAACAGAACAATGGAGAAAAGATAAGGCATCAAGCAAGCAAAAAGAGAGCAGATTTAGCAACATCAAAATCAGAAATAATAGAATTCAAGGTGATAAGAACAAAAGGGAACAACGAGAAATATTTCATAATAATACAAATAACATACTGAGAAAATAGAGCAGCTGCAAATGTTTATGTTCTGAGTGACATAGCTTTGAAGGATACATAAACAAAGAAAAACAATACTCATTGTCCTCCCATTTTTTTCAAAAAGTGAAATTATAGAGACACATTCACTGAATATACTGCAAAAGAAAGACTTATAAATTAAGAACAAAATGATAGTGAGGGTGTGTGTGCGAGAGAGAGAAGTTCTATACATGTGGAAATAAAACATATACTTCATGGGGCGCCTGGGTGGCTCAGTTGGTTAAGCATCCAACTCTTGATTTTGGCTCAAGTCATGATCTCAGGGTCGCGAGTTGAGCCCCGCATTGGGCTCTGTGCTCAGGGGGCGTCTACTTGAGATTCTCTCTCCCTCTCCCTCTGCCCCCACCCACTGTCATGCACATGGGCGTGCGCTCTCTCTCTCTCTCTCAAATTTTA
>NW_028026076.1:0-620 GCF_054177405.1 Leptonychotes weddellii
TATCAAGGGATTTTATAGTCACTTCAGCTAACTGTCACTATTTTCTGGCTATCATTCTTTAATGTATTAATTTCGAATGTAAAAAAAGTCACTAGATTCGAAGCTAAGGTCTTTAACTTGAAATGGAGCAATTTTGTCCTCTCTCAGGTCACAATCCCTAACAAGTTGGTCCCACACAGGAACTAGAAAGGGACGCTTTATCTTTCTGCCCAGGCATCCCTATTGTACCCTGCCAGGACGGGATGGGTTGTAGAACCCCCCTACCTGGCTTCTTAATGGGAAGAAGAACAGTTCCATTTTGACTACAAACTGGGGGAGGAGCGCCCACAGAGACATCCCAAGGTCAGATTTCGAGTTACTTCCTGCATTGCTCCTATGGGGAAGAGCTACCTGCAGTAGCTCAGAATTCTCTTCTTGAGCTATTTTGTTTCCTCTTCTGTGGGCTACTTAGCTACAAAAGGTAAGAGTAAGAAGCTCCACCGAATCCAGGAAAGTCCTTGGGCCTTCCCCACGTGTGGCAAGAGGAACATCAGGCTTTCTGTAGACTTTCAATAGGGCTTCTGTAGAAAGGCCTTCTGTAGCGTTCCTGTGAGTGCAGAGGTCGCTCACGGGAGGGGAGC
>NW_028026077.1:0-620 GCF_054177405.1 Leptonychotes weddellii
CAATAGCCAAGAGCACATAGGAAAAAGCAAATCGTTTTTACAATGAGATTTCAGTGTGACAGCTTCAGGAGGTCATTTTCACCACAAGAGGCTACTCTTGCCTAGAAAAGAGTTAGCATTGTATAGGGCAGAAAAATTTCACACTTGAAGTCAGCTCCAGTCTCCAAACCTCCATTTGTTTTCTTATTTATTTTTTTTTTAAAGATTTTATTTATTTATTTGACAGGGAGAGAGAAACAGTGAGAGAGGGAACACAAGCAGGGGGAGAGGGAGAAGCAGGCTTCCCGCCAAGCAGGGAGCCCGATGCCGCGCTCGATCCCAGGACCCTGGGATCATGACCTGAGCCGAAGGCAGACGCTTAACGACTGAGCCACCCAGGCGCCCCTGCCATTTGTTTTTTTAAAAATGGACTGGGGAGGGGGTGGCGCCTGGGTGGCTCTGTTGGTTAGCGTTAGGGTCTGACTCTTGATTTTGGCCCAGGTCATGATCTCATGGGCAGTGAGACAAAGCCCCACATCCGGGTCCCTGCTCAGAGTGGAATTTGCTTCTCTCCTCCCTCTCCTTCTGCCCCTCCCTCTACTCATGCTCGTGCACGCACACCCACGCACACGCACACGCTC
>NW_028026078.1:0-620 GCF_054177405.1 Leptonychotes weddellii
TGTCACTGCATTGGTGGGGTTAAAGAGTCATTTGTTTTCAGTAAGACACAGATATCCTGTTTCAATAAACCTGAGAGCTTTAAAGCCCCATAAACGGTTTAAGAGAAAGCTAGAGAATGCATCACGAAACACTGGCTGTGAATCAATGCCTCTTTCCTGTCACGGAAAAAGAGAGCAAAGGAGCAACTATATAACAGTTGGAATCTGGAAGTCAATATGTGTATGTTTATCCGACCAGCATTTATTTAGTGCGTGCTGTGTGCCAGGCCGCGGGCCAGGCGCTGGGAATAAAATAAGTGAAATAGGCTACGACTCGTAGGTGCTTGTAATCTAACAAATGTTACTTCATTTGCAGTGAAGACAGACGTGGTCCAGCAAGAGATTTCCACATTTTGTTTGTGCCGCGACGTAGTTTACTGTGCGAACAGCGGTTGAAGGATCTGGGTGTTCTGGGATCCTTTATTCATAGGGAGGAGTACAGCCTCGACCTCATTCCATTTGATGGGGATCTCTTATCCATGGAATCGGAGGGTGCATTCAAAGTAAGTTTGACATTCTCCTTTTTAACGTCAGACTTTGATTTTTGTCGTATTTGTGAGCATGACAGTGTCAGCGATCCT
>NW_028026079.1:0-620 GCF_054177405.1 Leptonychotes weddellii
CTGCTTCTCCCTCTCCCTCTGCCTGCTTCTCTGCCTACTTGTGTTCTCTATCTCTCTGTCAAATAAATAAATAAAATCTTTAAAAAAAAAAAGATTCTCTCTCTCTCCCTTTGCCCCTCTCCGACCAAAAAAAAATGACATCTTGCCATTTGTAACAATGTGGATGGAGCAAGAAAGTATAATGCTAAGCAAAGTCAGTCAGACAAATATCATGATTTCATTCATATGTGGAATTTAAGAAACAAAACAGATGAACATAAGGGAAGGGAAGGAAAAATAAAATATAAAAACAGAAAGGGAGGCAAACCATAGAGGACTCTTAACTATAGAGAATAAACTGAGGGTTGATGAAGAGGAGGTGGGTAGAGAGACTGGTTAAATGGGTGATGGGCATTAAGGAGGGCACTTGTTGGGATGAGCACTGTGTGTTATATATAAGTAATGAAACACTAAATTCTGTTCCTGAAACCAATACTACACTATATGTTAACTTGGATTTAAATTTTTTTTAAATATCTGCATTAATTCACTTACTGAAATAACAACAATAGGATATAAAATAGATAGATTACTCTCTTCAAGCATGTTCAGTAATTTCCGGGTTTCCTCAAAATCAGAGG
>NW_028026080.1:0-620 GCF_054177405.1 Leptonychotes weddellii
GAATCACAATAAATTCAGACTGAGTGTGTTTATCTGTGAGGCCTGAGATAGTCATCTCGTGATGAGGCATAGTTCACAAGGTCTGATAACATCTGTATTTTCCGGCTTCAACTTTTGGACCTCAAAACTGAGTCCATTTCTGTCCGTGCACGTGGAGTGGAGCAAGATATCACCTCTTGCCTCCTAGATTCTCTACTTCCATTAACGTGGCCACCAATGTCCTGAGCTTCCTGGGGAGCTGATTCGTCCTGGGCTCAGTGAGCACTTGAGAGTGTGTCGCTAAGCTGTGTCCCTGTTCTGTCCTCTGCTCCAGGGATGTGGCTTCAGTGGACTCTAATTAGAGTTAGTCCATGGTTGGAGCTCGCTCAGATTCTCCATCCTATTCCCAGTGCCATCCCTCTGGCTTTGTGACATGCCTCTTCTTCCGTAACAGGTTGGGGGAAAAACAGGAAGCCCCCCCCGTACGTCTCTCAGCGTAGTTATAGTTTCCAGTGTAACACTGCCAGGGAAAAATCTAGAAAGGGGAAGGAATGGGGGTGCACAGGACTCCTGCACAGCTACTTCCTGACAAAGCGGTATTTCCTCTCGTTTGACTTCCCCGCTTGCGCACACACCCCCCC
>NW_028026081.1:0-620 GCF_054177405.1 Leptonychotes weddellii
GGTTTTAAAGAAGTGTCAGACCCCACCCCAAATGTTTAACGCACAGTGTCTCACTTAATCTTGCAACAGCCCTAAGGAGGTGAAGGCTATTCTCTATTTATGCAAGAAGCAGCTGAGGCTCAGAGGGATCCAAGGAGGAGCCTGGGGTCACCGCGGGGAAGCGCCAGGGCAGGGGTTCGAACCCAGGCTGGCTGGCTCCAAAACGGTCTGATCATCCATTACATGGATGAGACCATCGTCATCCTGTGTGCGTGTGACATAATACATACGTGGACCACACCTCTGCTGGCTCCAGCTTTGTTTTTTTCACTGAGGAGTAAAAGTTCGCAACCCTTGGGTTAGAACCGCCGGGTGAACAGGAGCCGGGGTCCCGGCTGGCTCTGAGCCAACAGTGGGAATCTGGGCAGGTCCCGTGGGCCCTGGGGACCTCAGTTTTTAAGAGAAGGCTGTGGACACAATGCTTGGGTCGCTTCCAGCTGTCATCTTCCACTCCCAGGACAGCACTGTGGTAATCGATCAATTCCCCCGATTAATCAGTAGTCAAACAAAAGCTCGCGTGGGGGCGAGTAGCAGTTTTCCATCGCATTTAGCTGCCTGTCTCCCTCGAAGTGCTTCAGGGG
>NW_028026082.1:0-620 GCF_054177405.1 Leptonychotes weddellii
TGTTTTATTGCTTGGAGGTTGGTGATTGTGCACAGATTACTGTGAAAATGCCCGTTAGCACCTAGGGAATCCGAGAAATGGCTTGGGCAGGTGTAGGCAGCTGATGCGGTGTGTCAGTGCCCACATTCTAGAGCTGATTGAAAATAAGATTGTTCCATCACTCAGATATTATGTGCACATTAGATTTGGTGTAAGGATAGATGAACCTGGTTAGAGATGTCACACAGTCAACTTTTTTTTTAAAGATTTGTTTATTTATTTGAGAGAGACAGAGACAGAGCGTGCACACATTGGGGTTGGGGAGGGGCAGAAGAAGGAGAGAGAGAAACCTAAGCAGAATCTGTGCTGAGAACAGAGCCGCACAGGGGGCTTGATCTCATGACCCTGAGATCACATCTTGAGCCAAAACCAGGAGTCGCCACTTAACTGACTCTACCACCCAGGCGCCCCCACAGTCAGCTTTTAACATGGATTTTCACAGGTGGCCAGGATGGGAATGATTGTTAACCTTTTTACACCTACAATTTTATATTGTTTGATTTGTTACATTAGACATAGTACTTTTTAAAAAATCCAATAAAATGAAACCAAAGGCAAAATATGATGTTAAAAGTAAAAAG
>NW_028026083.1:0-620 GCF_054177405.1 Leptonychotes weddellii
AGCCACCCAGGCACCCTAAAAGCTGTAAAGTTCTTGTAAAGTGTTGTCAATATTAATTAAAGATAAACTCTAGTAAGTCAATTATGTGTGTTTTACCTTCCAGGATAATCACTAAAAGAATAAAAATAATATAACTAACAAAGTAATAGAATGAGAAAAAATAAAATATAAAAAATATTTAATTTATCCAAAGGAAAGCAAAAAGGAGGAGAAAATAACTTAGGAAAGATAAGGCAAACCAAAAGCTACCACATAACAAACTGCTAGATTTAAACACAAATATATTGGTAATTAATAAGTGAAAATGGACTAAATATTCCACTTAAAAGACAACTGTCAGAAAGATTTTTAAAAAATTTAAAGCATAAAAATTGAGAGAGTATATTCCCTATATATCTTTATTTAAAAATCTTCTAAAGGTTGCACTTCAAGGAAAATGAAACTGACTCCAGAAATTACCTCTGTAGAAATACCTGAGAGAAAAAGGAATGGTGAGAAAAGAAACTGATCAGCATTATCAAATCTAAACAAATATCATTTGTATAAAATAATAAAAATGTCAATGTCTACTTTGTGGGTTAAAAAAAAGAACTAGAATACTGAACAACAAGTCCATATAA
>NW_028026084.1:0-620 GCF_054177405.1 Leptonychotes weddellii
GGTGTGTGTGTGTGTGGTGTGGTATATGTGTGTGTGTATGGTGTGTGGTGCGGTGTGGGTGTGGTGGTGGTGGTGTGTGTGTGTACGGTGTGGTATATGTGTGTGTGTACGGTGTGTGGTGTGGTGTGGTGTGGGTGTGGTGTGTGGGTGTGGTGTGGGTGTGTGTTCTCACCCTGGTGCCCATGAGCAAACACGCTGTGTGTGCAGGGACTGTGAACCCCCTGGTTAGGGTCTCGCAGTCCCTCCTCTCTGTGGTGCTGGCACCTGCGTAGTGTTTCATAAAGGGAGTGCCCAGTAAACATGCGCTGAGTGGAGGCTGTGCCACGTATTAGCCGCTTCTGAGCCTCATGTGAAAAGCCAGCCATTTGGAATCTTTGTAGCATCTGTTGTTGACTTTGGACCAAAATCTAAAGAGGACTCATCAGCTTTTCTCTTGAGCACAGGAAGATGCTCTATCCCAGATGACCAGGATGGTTTCTCCCTTCTCTCCATGCTCTGTGCCTGGATCTGTTCCCTGGAGCATCAGGAGTGCTGGTGTTTAGGTTCATGAAGCTGACAGCCCCCGATGCTGTACACAGACCCTCCCCCTGCCCCACAGGGCTGTGTGCCAGAGCAAGATT
>NW_028026085.1:0-620 GCF_054177405.1 Leptonychotes weddellii
AGTTTTCATGATTCTTCCTGAGGGCTCATCCGGCCTTGCTCAACTAACTGGTTTAACAGATCAGCTTAAGTTCAGAAACCCTCATTCTTTCCAAGATGTCAAAATGTCTTCTTGTTCAGTTCCTGATTAGGACAAGTGAGAGTAACAAACGTTTTACAGGTGTTAAACTCTCCGAGACAGATATGGTTTAGAAAATGGCAGGGGGGATTTCAATAAATTACACCAGGCATAATTGTACTCGAACTCAGAGGGGAGACAAAGAAGGAGGAAGGGGGAGGAGGAAGTGGATTTTCACTTAAAATGAAAGTTACATTCTCTGGACAATGACTTCTTTAAAAATGTGTTGGACGATCCATGAATAGCAACGGTCTTACAACAATGAAAATTGAGGATCTATGTTCAAAACAAAAGAACAGACCCAGGACCCGAAAGTTCAAAGAACTCCATTGCTGCTCACACTAACTGACTGGAACAGTCAGCTGTGAATAAACTCAAAACCCCAGGTTGTTTCCATTAATGAAACATTGGAATAATACCGTTAACAGATTCTTTTTTTTTTTTAATTTTATTATGTTATGTTAGTCACCATACAATACATCATTAGTTTTTGATGTAGTGAT
>NW_028026086.1:0-10682 GCF_054177405.1 Leptonychotes weddellii
GCATGGAGCACTGGGTGTTATGCACAAACAATGAATCATGGAACACTACATCTAAAACTAATGATGTAATGTATGGGGATTAACATAAGAATAAAAATATATATATATATATTATTCTAATGATAGATGTAAAAATTTAAGGTAAGGTATATAACATACACAGATTTTTTTTTCAGTTCTTTGGTCAACAGTCAACATATTAAATAGGTAGAATTGGAGAATCAGCCTTAAATTCTCATGACAACTTTGTCACTTTCAGTCATATGACATCCAGTAGGTTGGCCCCCCATCTCAGATTCCTAATGGGCAAAAGGAATGATGACCTCCAGAGCTGTGACAAGTATCAGATGAGACAGCATGTATGAAAACACTCTATAATGTGTGAATCTCAATGAAAAGAGTCTTTCCAATATAGCTGGATGAAGGAGTTAAATCTATTTTAACATGAAACTCAAATTGTTTTGCTTTTTTATTTGTGGCTTTAGAGTCATTCGATGCATTCTGGTGCAGAGGGTGAACCACACCCACAACCAGCCAGAAGGAAAGTTACTAGGTTTTTAAAACTGGGTCTTCTCCATCCTTGAGGGGAGCTATTTCCCTTACTGCTAATATTTTGGCCTCCAGTGGGCAGCTCAGAGGCCTTCCATTGTGCTCAAAGTAGCAATTATGAGGGACAGAGAGAACTGGGCTTTTGATACCAGGAACATCATGTGGAAGCAGGAAAAGTAGTGAGACTAGAGGCATGGGAAAAGGATGCAGGGGACTGCGAATTCCAAAGGCTCTAGTCAAGAAGGTGGCCTAGAAGTGGGCCAGAACCTGGAGTCAACATGGTGGATACAGATCTCACCAGTTGACTTCCTGTGACTAGAAACTGCTATAACCAAGATCAATGCCAACCAACTCTCTTTATGTGAAAGGATATTTGCACTGTTCCAGCCTAGTGCTCTCATTAGCTGCTGTCCAGTGGGAGAAATGCCCAAAACCTGACCGGTCTACATAATTTTCTTGCCAAGCAACTGCCCCATGACACTGGTAGGACCAAAGGGAAACCCAGCCATCTAGGAAACTACTACAGAAGAGAAACAAATTCTGAATAGAGGGAACTGAATTGGGTGGACCAGGGCTGGGTCAATGGAGAATGCATACTACCAGTACATTGCTACATGGCCAAATTCTAATTTTAAGATATATAATTGTAGGTCAGTGGGCTAAAAAATATAGTAGCAGTCCCACTGATTTGTTTTCTAAAATCTTATTGCACTTAAAGTGAATACTGAATACTTTAGCAGCAAGCCCTGCTTTGTTGATTATTATGTGCACAAATTTCTGCCATCCATCTTTTGGTTTTACAGTGGCACTATTTTACATTGCTTTCCACAGGTGCCACCAGAGGCCCTTCCTTAGCTCCAACGTGAACCAACGACTTACTAAAACTCATCTCCTTGGGGCGTCTGGGTGGCTCAGTCATTAAGCGTCTGCCTTTGGCTCAGGTCATGATCCCAGGGTCCTGGGATCGAGCCCTGCATCGGGCTCCCTGCTCAGCAGGGAGCCTGCTTCTCCCTCTCCCTCTGCCGCTCCCCCTGCTTGTGTTCCCTCTCTCGCTGTGTCTCTGTCAAATAAATAAATAAAATCTTTAAAAAAAACACAAAAAATAAAACTCATCTCCTTGCTTCTAAAATGTACTCCCTTTAAATCAACTTGACACACAGCAATCAAACCAGTTTTTCAAATGTCCACCTACGTTCATTGCTGCTCCCTCTTCGAAAATCTTAATATTTAATTGTCACAAAAATTAACGTCAAGCTACTTGGGATCTGAGCTCCATGTTTCCAGTGATCTCATTTTCATTTCCCTTCACATTTCTTAATCTTTGGCCAAAATCCATTGTTTGGTTGTCTGAACTCAACCCATGCATCAGCAGTTCTATATTCCTGTTCTTTGCTGCTGCCTGGAATACTCTCACTATTCATCCCCATCTGTTGAAATCTTACTCTTCTTTTAGGACTCACTGAATTGCTACCTTATCCTTTAAGATTTTCCTGGATGTCCTCTAGTCATCTCTTTGTCCTATAATTAGAAACCATACTGCTACATCATGAACTCCTTGGGACACGTGGTAGATGCTCAAAAACATTTACTAAAGACAAGAAATTTGCTAGCAATCTTAGCCTCGAAACTATATGTTCCCACATCTTTTAGACAGTTTCAACCCACCCCTTCTGCCCAGGATCTAGCACAGAACTGTGCTCACAGAAAGAGCTTAGCACATGTTTGAGAAATATTGGTCTGTTTCTTCGTTTATCCTCTAACATTTATCATCACAGAGCCTTCCATATGGCAGGTGTTCGGTAAATACTTGTTCCAAATACAGGTGATTCATTGTCATCCAAACAATTTAACCACTGCTTCAAAAAAAAAAAAAGAAAGAAAGAAAAACAGCCAAACAAACAAAACAACATACTGAAGTACTTGGTCATTCAGGTGGGACAGAAGCAATATAACTAATGGCATTTTTCTACCAGATCCTTCCACAGGTGTGGTCACCATCAGGAAGAATTGCTCCCTGGATATGTCCTGACACCAAGCCTCACACCCACCAAATAGTGGCATCATCCATTCCACAAAGGGCTGCTTCTGATGGTTTGTCATACAGAACAGGATGAAAACTCCTTTAAATCTGTTTTCCTCAGCTTGTCACAGATTCTTGTGAAGCATCTGTTCTTTACAAAACAGCGTGGGTTAATTCCAGGTACATACAAGCTTTGTAGAAATTTAGAGGATTTTGTTTGGCCCTCACAACTGCTTCCCCAGGTATCTTCAGTATCTGACTCCAACAGCTACCATTTCCTGTTCCTAATTTATTAGTTCCCAGCTCTGCCCCCGTTCTTTAATTAAGAAACTCTTAATTTGTTCAACCTTTAGGAAATGCACAATTTCAACGTAAATTCTTTAACTGTGATAGTTACAAAAAAATAACAAGCCAGTCTCTTAAAAAGCCTGGGATACAAGCCATCAAGCCCTGTGATTTGGATCTGAACACATTTGTCTTATTTCCTCCTGCCCTTGTTACTTTCCTGTTTAGGAGCAGTGAGTACTTGTCCTTAAATTCTGATGAGCTGAATGTAACAAGTTTCAGAATCCTATTTCATGTTCAAGGAGATTCTGAAGAAGAGGTGTCTTAACATCTTTGTTTGGAAAGTTTCAAACAAACATCGGTTTGTATCTGGATATTTGGCTCTTTCGTTTTCATTTTTAATTGCCCACTTAGTGAAACAATCAATAGTCCCGAAAGGGTGACCTGCTAACTACAAAGAGGCATTATTTTCCACCTCATTTCCCTCTGCAGTCCTTGGATCCAGTGGAGACTACAGGGAGTTTTTGTGGGTTTTTTGCTGTTGTTGTAACAAGTATTCAAGTGCCTGAATAAATCCATTTGGCACACAATACATAATATAAAATAAATCTTGTAATTACATTGATAAAGGGGCATATATGTACCTATTGAGAGCTTTTCTATAGCAGTTGTTTTTTTTTAAGATTTTATTTATTTATTTGAGAGAGAGAGAGAGAATGAATGGGTGGAAGGGACAGAGGGAGAGAGAGAAGCAGACTTCCCACTGGGGAGGGAGCCCAATGTGGGGCTCGATCCCAGGACCCCAGGATCATAATCTGAGCTGAAGGCAGATGCTTAACCAAATGAGCCACCCAGGTACCCCTACAGCAGTTATTTTGTAATTAATCTCAACATGAATATTGAAAAAAATTAGGATGGACTCTGAAGATACTGTTTAGAAAACAGATGCTCTCATTTCATGACATTAATATATTGTGTAATCTTTTATAAGAGAAAACCTAGGAAAAAAGAGGGGATTTATTTTTTCCTAAAATATTTCAGAAAAAAAAATCACTATGGTCTCAGTTTTTGTCTGCTCATGAAAGCTGATCCCATGATTTCAACAGCATTGGCCTGTCTATTCCAAGTCATTTAATAATTACTAGTTTATTAAATTAATACATTACCCATTGTGAAAATGGTTTGTATATAAAGGTATGTTGTAAGCTAAGGGCATGACAAAAGGGTTTATGCAAGAATGTCATGAGAAGCAAGACTATAAAAAGCATTTGTGTTCAGTCTAAAATCTAAACAGGGAGCCACTGAAGAAAGCCTGTAAGAAACGGTATGTGTATTTAAGACTTAACCTTCTTTTTAAGTGTCATTGACTCATATGTCAGAGATCTGAAATGATTCAGTCCAGCATATACCAAAACTTACTTGACACACCTTTTCTTAATATGCTGAAATAGCTTATCCAACAACCATTCCCACTGTCCTTTTTTTTTTTTTTAAGAGAGGGAGAAAGTGCACAAGTGGGGTGATGGGTGGTAGGGAGAGGGAGAGAGAGAATCCCAAACAGGCTCCACACTCAGCGTGGGGCCTGACATGGGGCTCTACCTCATGACCCTGAGCTCATGACCTGAATCAACATCAAAAGTCTGACGTGTGACTAACTGAGCACCCAGGAACCCCTTTCTCCTTTCTAACTGGAATAATTTTTTCTGGGAGCAAGGTTTCTGTTCCTCTGGTGCTAAACCATCTTCAGCCTTAGGGATGTTGATGGCTCAAAGTCCTCACACCTGTTCCCCTAAATGTTGCTTCAGTGCAGGGATGAACATCTGATGGAATCCTTGCCAAATAATTAATTTAACTGATGTCTGCTGACACTACAATGTTCTATCCACTCCTCTAGGTGCTGAGGGACTGCAGTGAATAACAGAGACAAATCCTGTCCCCATGGAGTTCAGAGGGACACAAAGGAGGAGATGTCTTCCTTTCTTATAGACATTGATGTAGCTGGGTCTGACACCCATAATAGCTGTCGCTATCTTGAAGCTATGAAAGTCAAATGAGGACAAAACCAGCACTCCAAGGGTGGCAGTGAGAAAGAAAAATGGAAAGAATCGGGAGTTCTGGATAACATAACTAGCATCCAAAGTAACCAACCCTGGAGTCATCCTTCTTCTAGACAAAATATCAGTGCAAATGGGTTAAGTTATACCCCTAAAAAGGGTTGTCTAAGTCCTAACTCCCAGTATTTGTGAATATAACCTTTTTGGAAATAGGGTCTTTGAGGATGTAATTAAGTCAAGGGTCTTGAGATGAGGTTAGTCTGGATTGAAGGTGGGTCCTCAATCCAATTACTGCTGTCTTTAAAAGGAGAGGGAGGCTTGAAATACACTGAAAGGCCATGAGAAGACCCAGAGAAGAAGGTGGTGTGAGAAGGAAGACAGAGATTGGAGTGATGTATCTACAAGTCAAGAAATGATGAGGACTGACCACAGCCCCAAGAATCTAGGAGAGGTGTGGCACCAATTCTCGCTTAGAGCCTCTGGTAGGAACCTACCCTGTGACACTCTAATTTCAGGCCTCTGACCTCCTGAACTGTTGAGGACATATTTCTGTTGTTCTAAGCCACCTAGTGGGTGGCACTGTGTTACGACAACCCCAGGAAATACAATGAAATAAATTATATTCCCTTAACATTTAAGCCACTTTGCCTCCTCACCATTTATTCTTAACACATAGAAGCCAGATCAAAATGAAGTACTCCTTGCTTAAAGTCCCCCAAAAGTCCTTCTTCTCAGTCATATTAAAAGCCCAAGATCCTTTCCCTGGCATGTGCTAGTCCCAAGTAACCGCTCCACTTCTGTCTTCATGATTCCCTCCACTGCTGCCACACAGGCCTCCGGGCTGTTCTTTGAACACCCCAGAAGTGCCTGAGCCTTAGGAGTCCTTGTACTGGTTATTCTTTGACCTAAAGTCCAACATTCCCCAATATCTTCATAGTTTCTTTATTCACCTCCTTTAAAGTCTTTGCTCAAATTTCCCCCAATCAGTGATGTCTACTGACCACTATCACCATGACTACTAACTACTCCTGACCACCTTATTGAAAATAGCAAACCAGCCCCACCCCACTGTGCCAGCGCTAAAGATGCTCCTGACCCCATTCTACATTTCCTTTTTGTCCATTGAGCTTATAGCTTTCTAACATACTCTATAACTTATTTTATTGTGTGTATTATTTATTGTCTGCCTCTTCTACTACTAGGATACAAACTCTATGATGGCAGGAATCTCTGTATGGAAAACTGATGTATCCCAAGTATGTAAATGAGTGCTTGGCCCCTTGAAGAGACTCAGTAAATAATTGCTGAATTAAATGTTTTTGTTTTGTTTTGTGTGGGGTTTTTTGTTGTTGTTTTTTGTTTATTACTTTTAGCCTAACTCATCACCTAAATAATCCTAACCAATATGAAATAGCATTATAATCTTTGCATATATGGGTGACAGCTCCTCCTAAAACTTCACCCTCCAATTTCCCCTCATTTATTCTCAGCATTTCACATGTTTGCATGAAGTTATATGGCTATGAAATAAATTAAAATAGCTCAATTTTTTTCTTTTATAGTCATTTAGGAAAGAAAGGCACTGCCACACAAATTCCAGTACAATTTGCTTTTGATTTTCTTTCTACACAACAAACATAACTTTGTATTGGTTGCATTGGTCTCTACTAGTACATATATCTTTCTTGAAATTTGGAATTAATTAGGTCCATCTTGACAAAATTTTTTTATCTAAAGAATTTGAAGATAGCTGACTGTTGTAAAACAATTACTGCCCAATTGTTTTATTTTGGTGGGTTCATTTGCTAGAATAAGCAGTAGTGTCCTGCTTTGGAAAGCCATCTGGATTTGTTCATGTATCTTAGTTTAAGATTTATTTATTTTAGACAGTGAGCAAATATGGGGAGGGGCAGAGGAGGAGAGAGAATCCTGAAGCGGACTCCCCACTGAGTGAGGAGCCTGACATAGGGCTCAATTTCAGGACCATGAGATCATGACCTGAGCTAAAATCAAGAATCAGCTGCTTAACTGACTGAGCCACCCATGAACCCCTGGACCTGTCCATGTATCTTGAATCCATTTATTACTATACTTTGGAGATGTAGCTCCATAGCAATCCCCATCAAAAACTTAGGTTTTAAATAATTTCAGCAAGGTTGACAGTGTTCACTTGGGCCTTGAAATGAATGTGCACATCAATCCTGAAGACTACTTAGTACTGTGTATGTCTGGGTGCATCAAAATAGGAAATACATTTTATAACACGGCATTCCTTTTTATTTGTGAAAGACTTTTTAATTCAGGTTGTGTCCCTTCAGGATAAATGAGATAAAAGAGTCCAGAAAAGAGTAATGAAAATGTTAGAAATGAGGAAAAGAAGGGACCTCAAAAAAGATAAGAGGATCTTGGTAAAATAGGAACATATACAGAGGAAACAAATACATTTAAAAAAAAATCACTTATGACTAAAAAATATGCTAATAATACTCTGGCTTATAATGTTTTCTTCCATCCTGCATTTATCACTGATAGATATTTTTTTTTTTCCAATGACAAGCACACTCAAGATGGACTCACTTTATGTTTTCTTTCCCTAGGTCAGATCAACATATTCCACCAAAGTTTTACCTTGATAAGCATTACCAAAGCTTAGTCTCTAAAGCTTTGTTTCCAGTACCAAGTTTGCCCGTGGTAAGGAATAGCACTGATTATAGTCTCTCATTTTACATGTAATGATATGTTCAATTATCTGGATTTGAGATTATGAAAATGCATTCAACAAATACATTTGATTATGTATCTATATGTGTGTTTCTGCTTCTAGATACACAGAGAGAACCAGGGAAATTAAATATAATGGCAAGTTAAGACAGGAATGTTAATATAAGGCCATTTGTTACTCTATAAAACGCATTCTTAATAGGGCATTTATAAATTCTTGGGGGCAGGGTAAAAAAAAGTTTACTCTTTTTCTGTATAAAGTACAGATATGAGACAAATAAACATATACTCAGTATATATGTAGTACTAAAGTTTCATGGGAGGGGGCACAACTGGGTGATTAGGAAAAAAATGTACTTTAAAATGCTCCTTAGGGAGGCAATAATGAGTTTTAAAAAGGCTGGAAAACTTTAGTGAGTAGTAATTAAAGTTGGGTTACAAAATCCATACTAAAAGATTCCTGTAAGGCAAAGCAAAATAGGAAATGTTATGTCAAAATTCTCATAGCTCATGAAACATACCAAATTCTATGAGATGAAAGCTTTTTTTCTAATTTTGTGTTAACAGAAGGTTCTTTTATGTACCTTTATATAGTAGACTTTCAGTGAGTGAGTTTTGCAGGAGATTTTGTTTGCTTCATTTAATACAATGTCACAACGCCAGTGGTGGAGGTATGCAGCTGCGGAGGTGAAAACAAGACAAGATAATCCAAGTACACAGCTCCAGGATGGTCTGACTGAATCCAGGGCTGCAAACAAGACCTCAGAAGTGAATGAATTGCATGTTTTTTCAAATGATTATGCCTAAACATTGTTTCTCTTGACTGAGTGCTTGAAAAAGTCTACTGGCAGTTAATTTGATTTTAGATTCTTTGGTGAGAATCTGGAATGCAGGTATTTAGTGTTGCATAGGTCTTCCCCCCCCCAATAATGAAAACAGCTGTGCTTTTATATGATTATATAAATAACACATGCTTACTGTAAAATATTCTAACAATACAGAAAAACTATAGGAGAGAAAATATCATCTGAAGTCCTACAATCTCAAAATAATCATCAATATTTTCATCATTTCTTTAATCTCTATATATGAATAAAATACACATATTTATATTAATATATAAATTTATCTTTTCTATGAATCTCTCCATATATATTTATATGTGTATACATAGTATGTCTACATATATGTATTATATATACACATAAGTATATACATACACACATATATAAACATTAATGAAGCTATATCCTTCATTTTATTTTTAAATCATGAGCTCCTTTTTGGTTCTATTCTAGTCTCATTAAAAAAAAATTTTATCAAGCAGAGTGCAGGATTGAAGCATTTTCATGAAATTAAATTTCTTCTTTGACCAGTTATATCTCACCTACTCATAGAAGTGGGACTACATTATGTCATAGTTCAGACTGTCACAAGTAATGGGTACAGTAAGGGATCATTTCTCCCTTGCTTCCTGCTGTGCACAGCAACATTATCAACCTAATGGGCAGAACCACTGTTCTCATAGGGAGAGCTAAGGGTCTCACTTAAAGTGGAAACTGTTTTATGCATCAGTATATACCCAGTACGATGCCTGACATGCAGTAGATGCTCAGTAAGTTAAGGAAATGAAAAAGCTGAGTAAAATCCCATAGAGAGGTTGTAGGTCTACGTTAATTGTGAGATAGAATGTTGAAGCTATGTGTACTTTTCAAAGTACTAACTAAATTGCCAATATTTGCCACGCTCTTGAAATCCAGTAAGGCAAGTTTATTCCCATAGAGATATTCTTCTCTCTTGATTCTACAAATCAGGGTTAGCTAGGTAGGCAGGTGGAACTCTGAAAATAGAACTGCATGACTATAGTCTACTAATCCCAAAATAAAATCTGTGCCAGGACATGAGCAAAATGGAGCTCATCCATGCATTCCCTGACATGAAGATGTCCTTGATCGGGGACCCATGACCAGACCCAGCTGTAGTAGCTGAACTCTACTTTCTTTTGATTTCTTATTAATATGGGAGAGCCATCACAAATAACAACATAGAGGTACTCTAAGATATCTAGATAAATCTTTATCTCTGATTGTCATTCTAGTTTTGCTTCAGTAAACACATTTGGATATTTAGAATTACACAGTTAATGGTTGGATTCTGACTTTGGATATTTATTTGTGTATAATGCAGCATACATGAGTCTTTCTTTTACATTTTTCTCCCAATGTTTATCTTTTTCAGTTTATATCTTGGTTTTATAAGATAACTGGAAAAATAAACTTCAAAAACATAACTGAGAGTGCACTTCACTTTCATGTCCACTTTTGAAGGAATGCAGTCAAAGGATAACTTGCTTATCTGCGACTGTAAGGAGTTGGGAAATATGAATTGGAAAGGGACCACTGACCACTAGGTCAATTTCAATCCAGGAAGAACAAAAGTTTACATAATTCTGCACATAATGCATTTTTTTTTTTACTTTTAAAAATTTCTTTTTTTTTTAATTTTTTAAATTTTATTATGTTATGTTAGTCACCATACATCATTAGTTTTTGATGTGGTGATCCATGATCTATTGTTTTCATATAACACCCAGTGCTCCATGCAGTACGTGCCCTCCTTAATACCCATCACTGGGCTAATCCATCCCCCCTCCCCTCTAAAACCCTGTTTGTTTCTCAGAGTCCATAGTCTCTCATGGTTCATCTCTCCCTCTGATTTCCCCCCCTTCATTTTTCTCTTCCTTCTCCTAATGTCCCCCATGCAATCCCTATGTTCCACAAATGAGTGAAACCATATGATAATTGACTTTCTCTGCTTGACTTATTTCACTTAGCATAATCTCCTCCAGTCCCACCCATGTTGATGTAAAAGTTGGGTATTCATCCTTTCTGATGGCTGAGTAATATTCCATTGTATATATGGACCACATCTTCTTTATCCATTCATCTGTTGAAGGGCATCTCAGCTCTTTCCACAGTTTGGCTATTGCGGACATTGCTGCTATGAACATTGGGGTGCATATGGCCCTTCTTTTCACTACATCTGTGTCTTTG
>NW_028026087.1:0-620 GCF_054177405.1 Leptonychotes weddellii
GGGGCTTACATCCTGTTCTGTTTCTGTTGTTCTGCTTTGTTTCAGCGAGGCCTTCATTTTGGACAAAGGCGGGAAGATAATTACCAAGGACTGTGCCATCAGCCCTCGGGGTACAGAAACACTGTCCTGGGGTCTAACCCGACAGGGAGATGTCAGTGACAGCAGCGGGGACCCAGGCCCCGCCCCAGGCCATCTGCGCAGGGAAAGGTGCAGAGCGGGACCTCTGGACCCTTGCCTCCCCCGGCCCAGGGGTGGCCGCAGCTACGGCCCACATGGCGGGCCGCATCGGGAGCAGACAGGAGCCAGGGCCCAGCGGGGCAGCGGGGGATCCAACGCGCCACCCTCAGCAGGCTGGCGGCTCGGGGGAAGGAAGGAGCTGGCCCTTACTGAGCGCCAGCTCAGCATCCTGCCTTTTGTCCTCTGCCGCCCATTCGATAGCTCTCTCTCTGTTCTGCACCTTATCCCAGCAGCAGGGGTGGCCCTCCTTCTAAAACATCTCAGTGTTTGCTGCTGGAAGAAGTTCAGCCACCTGCAGACACAGGTACTCGCACGACGCCCTCCCCCTCCCTGACCTGGCCCACATGGGAGCAAGCCCATCCAGCCGCCGCTCCGGTCCCCTC
>NW_028026088.1:0-620 GCF_054177405.1 Leptonychotes weddellii
GCTATGTTCCAAAAGATCCCACATCAGTAAAGAAGTCAAAATTTTACTTTAAATACATATTACCTTCTGTTTCTAAGTAAGTAAATTTATTTAGAATATAATGATTTTCATTTATGTATTAGGCTGAAGAAATTCTCTCTCTCTCTCTCTATACATACATATAGCTGTACATTACTATAGACATTTTTAAGGTTGTTCAACATGTTGAAAACAAAACAACAGGCCCAAAATGGAGTCACTTATGCCAAATCCCATGTCACCAAACAGACTTGACAGTTTTAGCTTTCCCAGAAATGGAGTTTCAAAACCTGTCAATCAGGAATCATGTGATCAACACTGGTTAGGTGATCTGCTTAATAGATCCCGCCCATCCTCTTAAGTAACTTTACAATAACCAATCTGCTTTTTTGCCAATATAACTTCCTTGTTTCCACTTCCTTCTGTCTATAAAAGCCTCTTTTTGTATAGCTCTTCTGAGCTTCTTTATATTTGCTAAATTGGAATCAATTTTGCTCAAATAAACCCTAAATATTTTTAATATACCTCAGTTTATTTTTTAACAAACAACTATAATATTTCAGCACCCTACTAAAATATTTATTAGACTTTGAAAAGAGCAC
>NW_028026089.1:0-620 GCF_054177405.1 Leptonychotes weddellii
TGTCACTGCATTGGTGGGGTTAAAGAGTCATTTGTTTTCAGTAAGACACAGATATCCTGTTTCAATAAACCTGAGAGCTTTAAAGCCCCATAAACGGTTTAAGAGAAAGCTAGAGAATGCATCACGAAACACTGGCTGTGAATCAATGCCTCTTTCCTGTCACGGAAAAAGAGAGCAAAGGAGCAACTATATAACAATTGGAATCTGGAAGTCAATATGTGTATGTTTATCCGACCAGCATTTATTTAGTGCGTGCTGTGTGCCAGGCCACGGGCCAGGCGCTGGGAATAAAATAAGTGAAATAGGCTACGACTCGTAGGTGCTTGTAATCTAACAAATGTTACTTCATTTGCAGTGAAGACAGACGTGGTCCAGCAAGAGATTTCCACATTTTGTTTGTGCCGCGACGTAGTTTACTGTGCGAACAGCGGTTGAAGGATCTGGGTGTTCTGGGATCCTTTATTCATAGGGAGGAGTATAGCCTCGACCTCATTCCATTTGATGGGGATCTCTTATCCATGGAATCGGAGGGTGCATTCAAAGTAAGTTTGACATTCTCCTTTTTAACGTCAGACTTTGATTTTTGTCGTATTTGTGAGCATGACAGTGTCAGCGATCCT
>NW_028026090.1:0-620 GCF_054177405.1 Leptonychotes weddellii
AGCAAGCAGCTGTGCAGTAATTTGACATCTTCCTATTGTTAAGATAGTTCGGTTGTTTCTAATTTTTCAGTATTATAATTAACCTGGGCTCAGTATGCTACTACACAAACTGTTGCACTGAGTCAGAATTGCCTATTTACTCATCTGGTTCCCCACTGGACAATAAGTTTTGGGAGGGATTTTTTTTTTTTTGCCACTGTTACTTAGTGCCTAGTATTTTGTCTAGAACATAGTATCTACGTATATAAATATGTGCTGTGTGAATGAACAAAGCAATGAATTAATGAATGCTAGTATTTCCCCACAGAATTTAAGTGGAATTGCAGGGATGCTTAACAAAATGAGATGACCTTTATGAAAGCACTTTGTGTGTTTTAAACTTTATTATCTTTTAGTCAATATTATTTTTGCTGTTTCAACTGTTACCATGAACCAGAACAGTAAGAAAGAGACATGTGAGGGGCAGATGTGGGCGTCGGGGTGGGGGGACATGGTATGGGAGAGGGGGGCGACACATGCCTCTTCCTCTCCTAGACACTGGCAAGCGGGCTGTATTTAGAGCTCTTTGTCGGCCTTGGCAAGAACAAAGCTTTCATCTTAGAATCCTCTGTTGGCAGTGC
>NW_028026091.1:0-620 GCF_054177405.1 Leptonychotes weddellii
CTTCCTTCCCCTGAAATATTCTTTCCTCAGACTTTTGCATTGCTTTACCCAGCATTTCATTGATATGTACTTCTATTTTGCTTCTCAGAAAGATTCCCAAGACCACTCTAACCTGAAGGTTTTTCTTTACCCATGTTATTCTCTTTCTTAGGACCTTATGTTTCTTCATATCACTGATCACTATGTAACAGTATATCACGTGCTATATGGTACATGTTTATTTGCTTATTTATTTCCTGTTTCCTCTCCCTGGGGTGTGATCACCTTAAGATCGAGTACTTCTGGCCTTGACACGCAATAGGTGGTCAAAATATTTTTAAATAAAAATATCGACCTGTGATTCACTATCTTTTTTGTTTCTGTCTAGTCTACTCTTCAACTTGTTCATGGAGTTGATGTTATTCATTTTTGCGTTTCATTAATGGAATTTCTGATTCTTTTTGAAAGAGGTCCTTTTATACTATTTTGTTTTTACATTTTTGTTTGCATTTCTTTTTTAACTCTGCATATTTTATTTTTTATTTTTTTAAATTTAATTTTATTATGTTATGTTAGTCACCATACAATACATCATTAGTTTTTGATGTGGTGATCCACAATCCATTGTTTTAACACCCAGT
>NW_028026092.1:0-620 GCF_054177405.1 Leptonychotes weddellii
CTGTGTCTCTCTCTGTCAAATAAATAAATAAAATCTTTAAAAAAATAATAAAATAAAAAAAGCATACCTTCTAGAGAGGAAAGACAGGTGACATCAGCAAGAAATAAGATCATTTCGTTTTGTGGTAAACACTCTAAAGGGGTTAAAAAAAATCAGGGCAGATACATAGAGGAAAGCTGATCATGAAGTCCTCTCTCACGTCTGGGATTACAGGTTCTGTGTGTATAACATCTGGTAGTGTCTACACAGTTGTAAGGAATAAGTGGTTATTTTGATCAAAACCAATATTAATTACAGTTTGTTTGCTTAAACAAGCCACTTTTGCATAATGAAAGGACAGACCTCAGCCGCCTCCTGTCTTTATTCCAAATTTCTCATTGGGCTTGATGTATATATTTGCAGGGGACGTTTCCTCTTTGCAAGGAAGGAAACAGACAGTTTGTTTGGAAAGCAGATATATTTACCACACCCAAACATCATTCCTGAAAGGCTGTTCATGTGTTTGCTTAATAAAGTGGAAAAAGAGGATAGAAACCTATTCTTCGTCCTCATGTTATCTTGACTCATGTGAAGAACTTACATTAATTCAACTTTATCATTAAAGGAAAGGAAATAGATTG
>NW_028026093.1:0-620 GCF_054177405.1 Leptonychotes weddellii
AATTCCTGGCCTGTTAATCCTATATCCCTGCCATATCGGAGTCTGGTTCTAGTACTTGCTCTGCCTCTTTAAATTGTGTTTTTTGCATTGTAATTTTTTGTTGAAAGCCATACATGGTGTTCTGGGTGAAAGGAACTGTGGTAAATAGGCCTTTGGTGATATGATGGGAGGATGTGGGGAGAGGAGAAGCTTTTTTTTTGTTTGTTTAAGATTTTATTTATTTATTTTAGAGAGGAGGGAGGAGCAGAGGGAGAGAGACAAGCAGACTCCACACTGAGTGCAGATCCCATTGTGGGGCTCAATTCCATGACCCTGGGCTGAAATCAAGAATCGGACACTTAACTGACTGAGCCACCCAGGTGCCCCAAGAGAGGGGAAACTTTCTATAGTCCTATGATTAGGCTTAGGTTTTTAGTGAGCTTGTGCCCTGAGCTATGAACTTCATAAGAGCTTCTCATTTTTTTTTTTCACCTCCTTAGTGGGCAGGATAGCTAGAGAGGGCTGGAGTTGGTATTTCCCTTCTTCTAGGTTGGTTAGACCCTGATACAATCCCAAAGGTTTAGTTAGGCTTTGGTTAAATAGTTTCTCTTGATGACAGGTCCTGTTAAGAAGAACAGAAT
>NW_028026094.1:0-620 GCF_054177405.1 Leptonychotes weddellii
TAGCATAGTGCAAAACAGTTCTTTGTAAAGGTCTATTAGATATCGTTGATCCATTTAGAAAATATCTATTGAGGACCTACTATGTGCCTTGATAGGCATCCAGGTAATGAGGTATGCAGGTAATGAGGATAGAGTAATGAAAATAAGGAAACAACAACAAAAAACCCATCATCTCTGCCCTCCTGAAGCTTACATTCTGTATTATCTATTGCTCCATAACAAGTGGTACCAAAATTTATTGGCTTAGAGCAATAACCATTTGCTCTAAATTCTGCAGGTTAGCAGTTTGGGCTGGGCTCAGCTGGGCTGTTCTTTTTGTCTCACCTGGGGTCACTCATGTAACTGCAGTCATTTGGTGCCTCGACTGGGGCAGCATGTTCAGAGACGGCCTGACCTGCCGCAGGCAGGTGGTGCTAGCTCTCAGCTGTTTGGGCTAAGGGCCCGCCTCCACTGGGACAGCTTACGTCTGCCGCACATAGCCTTTCTTCCTCCAGTTAGACTAGCCTCAGAAGTATAATACTCAATTGGTTAAAGCCAGTCATAAGGCCATTCCAGTGTAAGGGGTACTCCATCTCCTGACGGGAGACACTTCAAAGATACATTGCAAATTGCATGTATAC
>NW_028026095.1:0-620 GCF_054177405.1 Leptonychotes weddellii
AGGTCAAGGTCTTCTCTAAGAAGGACCGGTCAGCAGCAGTGACTGCCTTCTCTTCATCAAAGCGTGAGCCGGATGGGAGGCAGGGATGGGGCCTGGTCAACCCTGGCCAACAATGGGGTATTAGAACTTTCACAAGGTCTTTACATTCATCTTCCCCATGCTAGGCTCTGCTCCCCAACAAGCTTCCAGGGAGCACCCATTTTGTGCAAGTCACACTCCTACGCCCCGCGGAATAGAGAAAGAGATAAGACAGCAAGAAATTTACCATCTGGTAGAGGAGAGAATCAGGCATATAAGGAAAGGAACCAATGCCCCAAATAAAGTGTAGGAGAGGAAAGACTGTCCCTCTACCCTCCTAGATTCGAGAGCTGGGTCTATGAAATAAATTGACAGCAGACAACAAGAGAAAAGATATACACACGTATTAATTTTTAATATTACGTGGACAAGGGCATCACAGCGGGAAAAAAAGCGAACACCTGAAAAACAGATGAGACTTGAGAGCTTATATACCATCTGAATAGAGAAGGAGAGGGAGATGCAGGTCGCTTAGGGGAGAGTAAATGCTTTGGGGAAAGATGAATGGGCCTTCAGAAGAGCAGACGGGAGGTATGAGGGTG
>NW_028026096.1:0-620 GCF_054177405.1 Leptonychotes weddellii
TTAGGGGCATAGATATTTACAATTGTTAGATCTTCTTGTTGGATAGACCCTTTAAGTCATGCTACCTTTTCTTAACCATGAGTTTTTCAAACTCATAAGTGTATTTTCCGTTTCACCAACTTTCCCTCTCTCCTAGATGCATGGCTCTGGTAGTTGACCTCCTCCTCCTGCTCCAGTCTGGATGGGCTCCTTGAGGTCTGCTGCAGATCTGTCACCCTGCACCACCCTTATCTGCTTCCAGACCCCAGCCAGGTTTAAGCCGCCTTGGCTTTGGACTCTCTGCTTGTAACTGCTGAAGAAAGGGTGCATGGGAGCTAAACTTTAAATACTTTCTGGCCTCCTGCTGCAGGGCAGGTTAGCTGAGCACAGGATGCTGGCGGGCAAGTCACTCTCCCTGGACACCTGAAGGCATCGCTCCTTTGGCTTCTCGTATGCAACGTTGCTTACCGCAGGCTGATCTTTCTTCATTTGTAAGTGACTTTCAAGAAGTAAGGGATTCATCTCTGTTTACCAATAAAAAGACTTTTCAAGCTTAGGACTTGGTCTAGGTCCTTGATTTAGGGCTCTCCGTATAGGTACAGCACTTGTCACCCAGCAGCCTCTCCTTAAAGGCGGGGACT
>NW_028026097.1:0-10682 GCF_054177405.1 Leptonychotes weddellii
GGTGGTGGGTATTGAGGAGGGCACGTTCTGCATGGAGCACTGGGTGTTGTGCACGAACAATGAATCATGGAACACTTTATCTAGAACTAATGATGTAATGTATGGGAATTAACATAAGAATAAAAAAAAAAGGAGAAAAAAAAAATTCTCTCTCTCTCTTCTTCTCCTTCTGTCACCTCCACCTCTGCGGATTTACCTGCACACACATGACATGGTTGTTCACCACTGCACTGTTTACAACAGCAAATGGTTGGAAACAGTCATGCCCAGCAATAAGAGACTGATTCGTTAAACTATGGTCCATCCATACAATGGAATGCCACTGTCAAGAGAAAAAAATTTAAGAGGAAAGACACTGTTTTCAATATTTTACATTTTGTGCCAAAAGGCGGACGGCCAAGAATCTATGTTCTTATTGGTGTGGGTATTCAGAAGAAGTGTTGTAGAGATACATGAGAAACCGTGAACAGGGGTCCCCTGCAGGGGAGGGGTGCTGAGAATGGGCGGATGGGGGACAGGGTGCAGGGAGAACTTTATACTACATGCATTTTTATGTCTTTTGGTTTTTGAAGCATGTGAATGTATTAGCGATTCAAAAATTAAAATGAAATGAAATTTACAATAAAACTGCCCAAGGACCCACATGATGCTTCATACACTCGTCTCTGTTCTCAAACGCACCCTCTCCGATACGTTTAAAAATCCAAATCTTGAGAGTGGTTTCTGTCTGGCTCAGCTACCGTCTTCCGACAAATTGGAAACCTCCATTGATTCCCAGGATCCTTGTTGGATTAACCAGAGATCTGGCTGTGGTCAGTTCTGGCCACTGCTTCTGCTCTCCCTCCATCCCTCCCTCCACCCGCTCAGGCCTCCCCCCATCTCCTTCCCCTGCCTGGATCCCCAGAACATGCCCTTTATTTTAGTTCCTGTGGGATGTGGACTTTTCATACCTGCACCTGTCTGGGCAATGGGGCTGCCCGCTGGAGGATGCTTACACACTCACTTGGGCTGGGGATACTGGGAAAAAGATGCCCTCTGGTTCACACAGGGTATGAACAAGGATGCCTATAACTGCTGACCCACTGCTGGCCCCCAGTGGGATCACGTGGGTTGCCGGCTTTAGGGAGAAGGCCTCACTTCAAAAGGCAGAGAGCAAAGATGGAAAGAAACCAGTTTCTTGGTCATACCCCTGAGTTGCCGCTGGATCAAACCTGGTCTGACCAGACCTAATACCAGGCTACACAGTTATGTGAGCCAATGGATTCCCTTTGTGGTTTGAAATCAGATTGAACTGAGTTTCCCGAAAGCATCCTCAGAAAGCATCTGACATTATTACTCCCATTTACAGCCAGAGAATGCGAGACAGAACAACCCAAGCCTGTTGGTCATCTGAGCGGGCCTGGACCAGGTGTGCGTCCAGCGCTGGGCCATGGGCTGTTTTAGCAACAATGACCATAGTTCTGGCCTGGACCGGGCGGGGATGCCCTGTAGGCTGCACTTCCCCCTGGCCTGAGTCTGGAAACAGCTCTGATGCAGTGGATTTCTACCAAAAGGGGTTGCACTGATTAACCTGTAAGCCCCCCCAGGAAATCCCAGGCTTTGAGGTGGAGGTTGGGGTTACGTGGGGCCTGGTGAATCCCTGAGGGTCTATAGGTGCCCCCTCCTTAGACCTCTCTAGTTCAGGGGCATCTCTCTGTAGCTTGGGGCTGCTCGACACAGGGCTGTTTTTTTTTTATTTTTTAAAAGATTTTATTTATTTGACAGAGAGAGAGAGAAAGAGAGAGCACAAGCAGGGGGAGCGGCAGGCAGAGGGAGAAACAGGCTTCCCTCTGAGCAGAGAGCCTGATGGGGGCTCGATCCCAGGACCACAGGATCATGACCTGAGCAGAAGGCAGATGCTTAGTGACTGAGCCACCTGGGCGCCTCCCGGACTGTTTTTTTAAACAGCTTTATTGGGATATAACTGATACACAGTAAACTGCACATATTTAAAGTGTACCATTTGATAAATTCTGACATACGTGGACATTGTTGAAATCATTACCAAAATCACACTCATCACCCCTAAAATTTCCCTGTGCCCCTTTGTCGCCCCGTGTCCTCCAGCCGTCACCTGGCAACCGCTGATCTGTTTCCGTCGCTAGAGATGAGCTTGCATTTTCTACATTTTCTATAAATGCGACGGTACGGTACATGCTCATTTAGTCTCGCTTCCCTCTGTAGTATAACCGTTTGGAAATTCATCCACGTTCTCATGTCTATGAATGGTTGTTCCTTGTTGCTGCTGATGACCCTCTGTTGCCATCTGGTGGGTACGCCACAATCCCTCTCTTCCATTCACCTGGTGATGGGCACGTGGGTTGTTTCCAGTTTGGGACTAGTTAAATAAAGCTGCAACGTGCATGCCTGCCCAAGTGTGTGTGTGTGTGTGTGTGTGTGTGTATGTGTGTGTGGACATTGGCTTCCATTCCTCTTGGGTAAATACCCAAGGCTGGATCGTGTAGTAGGTCTAAATTTAACCTCAAAGAAACTGCCAAATCTTTACAAAGTGGCTGTTCATTGCACTCCCGGCAGCAGGACACAAGGGTGCCGGGTCCTCCACCTCCTCCCCAGCACTGGGTCCGCTCAGCCTTTTTGAACTGTGCTCATTCGAACAGGCATCCAGGGACATCTCTCGGTGGTTTTCCCTGGTGTTTCTCTGATGACAAAAGGAGGTTGAGCCTCTTTCCCTGTGCTTGTTTGCCATCGGACTACCTTCTTTGGTGAAGTGTCTTGTTTTCATCTTCTGCCTGTGTTGAAAATTTAATTCTGTGCTATTTTTGACCTCAGACAGATGGCTGTGGCAGGACGGAGACTTCCCCAGCAATGTGGCCACTTCTCTCCCTGCTGGCCACGAGCCTCACTTTGCTCTTGCCCGCCCACCCCACCTCTACCCGCTCCGTGGATCCATCAGGACACAGAGGGTCGATCTCCACGCTCCTGATCATCTTTCCCAGCCTTGCATTCCAGGATGCTCCAACCTCGGCTCACATTCTGGCTCTACCTCTCAGACACCAGGTAGCTATGTGACACTGAACAAGTTGCTGCCCCTCTCTGGGCTTTAGGTGCTGCTTGGAACACAGACAGATTACGTTGGGTCATTCCTTGGAAACTTCCTGGCTTTGCCACTTACCAGCTGTGACCTTGGGCAAGTTACTTAACCTCTGTGCATTCGTTTCCCATCTTAATTTGGGGGTGATGACATGGTAGCACCTGTCTCACAGGGTTGCCACGAGGGCCACGTGAAATGATGCACGTGGAGCCTTTAGAACAGAGCCGGCACATAGTAAGTGCTCAGTAAAACTCAGCTCTTCTTCAGCAGGCTAAGATTGACCCCCAACAGCCCAGCTGCTCAGCTCATTCCAAACCTGAGCTTTTGTGCAGGGTGTTCCTTCTCAAGAAGCTCCCCTTACGCTTTTGGCCAATCCCTTGCTCAAAATACAGGGCAGTGTTCACCTCCCCCATGGAGCCAGCCATGATTAACCCCAAACTCTTGTCTAAACCTGAGCTCACGTGGGCCAGGCTCCATTTCCAGGGCCTTTGTTTGGCTTTGTCTATCTGTAGCTTCGTTTTAGTGCGATTTTCATCTTGGTGTCCAGCCTCCTTCGAGGCTGAGGCTAGCAAATGCAGAAGCTTGGTTTCTTGCATCTAACCGGGGCTCCCTGAAGGTAGAGGCTCAGTCCTTCTCATCCGCCTGGGGGCTCTCATTGGAAAGGGGCCATGCTGGCATACTTGGCCTGGGCCAGTTCCCAGTGTTGGCCAGAGGGTTTGTATAGTCCTTTCCTGATGGCATGTCTTAAAGCCTGTGCTGGATCAACATCCTGGGGCCCCAGAGGAGACCCCGACCGGAATTGCACTCATGTCTTGGCTCTGCCCCCGGCCAGAGCAGCTCAGCCCAGCTGCCTCAGGGCTCCCAAAGGGGCCCGGGCTGAGCCTGGGAGCGAAGGCAGCTTTGACAGAAGGCCGTGGAGATGGCAATTAAGTGCTTTCCAATGCCAGGAACAAACCCTGTATTGGGGGCCAGAAGAATGGGACCTCTTAGGAAGAGCAAATGCTCTCCCCAGGGTCTCTAAATGGGTCAATATGTCTCTGGGAGGCAGGTCTGGAGGGAAGCTGCTTGGGTGGCCTGGGAAGCAGCGACGAGCTTCTCCAAGACCCCAGGGCCCCTGTTCGGCTCACCATGGACCTGGTGGAGTGGGAGCAGGCAGTGTTCTGGACCACTGCCTCTTTGGAGAGAGAAGCATCATGGCCACGGACAGCAGGGCATGGACTAACGTGGGCAGCACTGGATTAGGGGCCAGATGTGGGTTGACATTCCAGGGACAAGCTGGGACTCCTTGGGAAATTCAGGCTGAGAACATTATTACGGGAAAGGACCTCAGAGAAAGTTCTATGATGTTCTGTTACTTACCAGCTGTGTGACTTTGGACAAGTCACTAAACCTCTCTGAGCTTGTTTCCTCATCTATGAGATGGGAATAACACTAGCGGTGACTTTAAAGAGTCGATGTGGGGAATAATACATGTTAGGTAGTATTATTGTACACACCTCTTATTTTACAGATGAAGAGACTGAGGCTCAGAGAGGGGCAGTAACCTGCTCACATTTGCTCAGCAAGTCAAGCATTGCTCGTAGGTCTCCTGATTGGAGTTCCACAGGAGTAAGGGTTGGGAGACTGTTGAGGGGTAGCCTGATGTAGCAAGAGTGCACAGCCTCTGGGTCCAGGTGCAAATCCTGGCTTTGCCAAGCTGTGTGACTTTGGGAAAGTAACTTGACATCTATGAAATTATTTCTCTGATTTGGAAATGAGGGGGAGGGGCGGTCCTGAGAACCAAACTGCAGAGTTCAGGGATGAGAAGGAAAGAGACCAAATGCCCTGACAGTGCTGGGGATGTGGGTGGAAGAGAGGCTGGAGCTGGAGGCAAGGAAGGCAAAAGAAGGAGTCCCCACAGACAGAAATCCCACCCTGCCCATGAGCAGCGAGGCAAGTTCCAAGGTGTGGTCTGAGGACTCATGGGAGAGGCTCAGGGATCTTGCAAACACTGGTCATTCTGCCCAGAACACTCTTTCCTTCCCTCTTCCCCTAGTTGACTTTTGCTCTTCCTTCAGATCTCAGCTCAATCACCACCTCCTCCAGGAAGCCCTCTCTGACTTCCCCTACCAGGCCAAATCCTCTTATTGTGGGCTTTCTAGTATTTCTAGTGTGTTCTACTTCCTTCCAGTAAACCAGTTTTATAGTTTAATAACATTGTTGTCATAATTTTTTAAACTATTGTTGCGATTTTTCGATTAATGTTTGGCTCTGCCACTTGGCTGTGAGTTTGGTGAGGACCTCAGTGTCTGACTTCCCTGCCTTATAAGAGCCAAACCACCCTCATTGACTGACCCGCCAAAGGAAGGGACAAGCTCTTGAGTGAGCGGTGCTGCCCAAAATGCTAGTGGGGGTGCAATTTTACAAGGCACATGAATAAAAGTTTTGAAACTGTGTATTTAGTATTTATTTTAAAGTGTATTATAGGGGGCCCCTGGGTGGCTCAGTCGGTGGAGCGTCTGACTCAGACGCTCATGCTCATGCTCATGCTCTCGGGGTCCTGGGCTCCCTGCTCAGCGTGGAGTCTGCTTGTCTCCCTCTCTCTCTCTCTGCCCTTCCTCTCAGCTCACTCACTCTCTCTCTCTCAAATAAATAAATCTTAAAAAAAAAACAAGATAAAGTATGAAAAAACACAATGGCCCATAAGACCTGGGATTTCACAGGAATTATTGTCTAGGATGAAGCTAAGTAAAACAGTGAGTTGACGTAAGGAACAATGTATGGAGTCAATAATTATTGAGCTTGGGTAGCAAAGAGTTTGTAGCAAAAACTGAAGGTGGCATGGAAGGGTCTGAGTCTGGGTGTAGAAACCCAGCCCATGTCCTATCCTGCTTGTGTGGCCAGCGACAGAGCTGCGAAAGGACACGAGGTGGCGCCAAGACCCCACCTGTCTCAGGTGTGGGCTGAATCTTGTCTTCTTTGGCCCTGGATGTCTGTGCCCCTGAGGAAGTCACTCCAGGGCAGGGGGCTCCACTGCCCCCCTGGGGTGACCTGGAGTGGGAGCAGAGCCTTATCAGACCCTGGGGGTGGGGACTGCCCCGGCCGCCTCATCTCCAGCATTGCAGGCATCCCCCTATTGCCCCTCCGCAGGGGCCTGGACGGAGAGTCCCGTGCTGGGGAGTGAGTGGGAGCCTTGGGGGGATGAGCAGCCCAGACCGGCAAGAAGGGAAGCCTGCAGTGTAATGTAACGGGCTGTGGTTGGAAATGCGGGAGGTTGAAGTCTGGCTCTGCCCCTTACCAGCTGTGTGACCTTGGGCCAGTTACTTAACCTCTCTGTGCTTTGCTTTCCTCACCTGTAAGTCAGGGAAAAGAATACAGCGTACCTCCCACAAAATCACTGGGCAGATTAAATGAACTGATAGGGGCTTGGCACCGTGCCTGGTGGAGAAAGTGTTCAGCCACGTCTGGGTGCACGGGGAACGCTTGCCGAATGAATGCGTGGAGGGGTGCTGCTGAAGGCCAGGCGGGCAGTGTGGTGCTGGTTGGGTTCCGATCCCAACCTCGTCCGTCCCTAGAACAAGTGTGGGGGGTTCATGCCAGGGTGGGGTCACGTCTGGGTGGCCTGCGTTGGCGCACACTCGTTGTGCCACGTTTTTCCCTTTCCATCCGTGCAGCCGGGGCTGGGGACTGTGTGTGGCTCCGAGGATAAAGGTAGGGACACTGACTTGGTGTGGGGTGAGGTCCTTCAGTGCTCTGACCTTTAGTTTGTCATCCGTCAGTGTCACCCGGGGGCTGTGATATTAACCTTATGGGGATGCCGTGATGCTCCCAGGTCACCCAGGCACCTGGTGGGTGCAGCCAGGGGTAGCTTTCCTTCCCTGGTCCTCCCTGGCCAGGGGCTTCCTTGGGCAGTGAGGCAGGGATGGGAAGTGGGGCAGGGGCGGGCGACAAAGAGGGAAGAGGCACAGGAGTCCAGTACCGCCCCAGCTCAGGCACACCCCCCCGCAGCCTGTTGCCTCTTCCCCCAGGAAAGCCCATTCATTCTCAGCTAAAGGACGCAGGGATGTGTGGCCGTGACCACAGCGTTTTTATGAGTTTATAAACTGCTGAAGACAGGGCTGCTCTGAGCTCTGGGCCATTAATGGGCCATCAATTCATGCTCCAGCTCGTTTTATGGGGTGCTGGGCTGCCAGGTGTCGGCCCCCTTAACTACCCTCTGCCCGAGGCCCTGTGCTCATCTCTCGTGGCGTCTGGACACCAGCAGCACCACTCACTGTGAAGTGACACGGGAGTGCCACGTCCCTGAGTGAGTGGGGAGAGAGAGACTTCAGTTTTCAGTCTCAGTTGAGTTAACTCTGAAATGGGAATAATCGTGCCCCCCTTCAGAGGGGCAGGGAATAAAGCACTACCCCATCTGCCGGGGAGTCGGGTCAGTGCCTTACCTTCCAAACTTCTGCAGGTTCTGACTGCCTCTCCCCACCTCCGCGGGGACCACCCTGTCTCTGCCACCATCGTCTTGCTGCCCTGCATTGCTGGGTAGCCTCCTCTCACTGCTCTCCCTGCTTCCACCCTCCAAGCCCTACTCCCCACGCAGCAGCCAGAAGGACCTCTTTAACATGTGAGTCACATCCTGGTGCAGCTCCGCTCAGTACCCTGCAGTGGCCCCAGCATGGAGCCAAAGCCCTTACAGGGCCCTGTCTCCTGTTACTTCTTCCCTGTCCCAGACACTGGCTTTTTTGCTATTCTGGAATGTGGCATCTTCTTCCTGCCTCAGGACCTTTGCACAGGTCACACCTTCTCCATATATCTGCTTTGCTCATTCCCTCACCTCCTCTAAGTCTTTGCTAAAAGTCACCTTTCCAGAAGGCCCACCCTGACCACTTTATTAAAAATGGAAATTCTCCTAACAATATCCATCCTCTTTCCCTATTTGGTTTTCCTTTTTCTATAGTGCTTACCACCTACGGTCTAATGTACTTATTTATTACTATTATTATCTTACCATTATTTGTTATATTATTATTATTTTAATTTTCTTCTTTGAAAATCAGCTCCACAAGGCCAGGGATCTTTGTTTTTGTCATCGCTCTCTCCCAAGTGCTCTGCAAAGCGCTCAGCACACAGTAGGCGCTCGAGAAACACTTGCTGAATGCACACATGGCAAGTCCCTAGCGCTGTGCCTGAGACACAGTGGTAACAGTTGTCATTTTGAGTCCCGGGAGATGAAATGATTTTGAGTAAAGCTGTATGATGGCTGGTGCCTGTGCAGGGGGCCATCAGGCAAAGGCGACAGTGACGATCAAAAGCCACTTCCCAGTGATCAAAAGACAGGTCCATATCCCACTGATCCCTGAATGACAGGCCATCCTTTCTCTGCAGCCTGGAAGCAGCTCGGAGTTGGGAACAGAGGGGGAAGCAGAGTCCAGAGAGTTTGGGACGCTCTTGTGTGGCTGAGGGCATCAGACCCAGCCTATCAGCTGTGGACCTAGAGGGCAGACCGTCTGAGTTCACAGAGCCCTGAGACCAGCCCCACTGTTCAGTCCACACCAGACTCAGCCTTGGATGCTGGTGCCCAGGGGTACAGAGGAGGTGTCTTAGAAGGGGCTGCATACACTTGGGGATTTAGCTGTTATACGGGGCACAGAAAGCCTAGGTGACTTGCCCGTAGTCTCATGCTTGGGAATTAGAGGGGTCTGCTTTGTTCTAGGTTTGTCTGATTCTTAAGGCTGTTCTCACCTACTTTTTTGTTTAAGTGTGGGAATCAGCCCAGTACATGGCCCCTGGGGCGTTCTTGAAATATGTGTGAAGGACCAATAATTGGAGAATCTGGGCTGGTCACATGTGGCTTCACTTTTGTCCAGGGCCTGTCAGGGAGACAGGTGGGGCCAAGGGGCCAGAGGCACCTTTCTGAGACCCGTGGGCTCTGGTTAGCTGAGATGTGGGAAAGGAAGCCCAGGAGTGAAAAGCCTGGCTGCTCCGTGGCCTGCTTCTCCCTCTGCCTCTCCCTCTGCCTCTGTCTCTCTCGCTCTCTCTCTCTCAAATAAATAAATAAATAAATCTTTAAAAAAAAAATAAAAAAAACCCCCAATCTATGGCAGCTGGGACTCCTGGGTCTCCTGTCCCCCATGCTGACTGGCTTCCCCTCTCCCTGTCAGGACCGCTTTCTGTCTGGAGGGAGTGGGCCAAGCCTCTATCTTTCCCTGTCACGCTCTCACTGCCCTCTCACATCTTCCCCCTCCTTGGCCCCCCATCTCCCTATATTCTGTCTGTTCCCTTGGCCGGGGACCGGCCCACCGCCATGCCAGGGACCTGAGCTGGAGACCCAAGCCAGTGACCATCAGGGGGCAGCAGAGCCAAAGGCCTGGGTGCGGCTGGGTCTCCCAGCCATTCTTGCAGAGCTTGATGCTGTTCCCCCCTGTAATGGGGTGTCCTCGGTGTCCCCAAGGGTGGCTCAAGAGAGTGCTAGTCCTGCTTCTGTGTGACCTTGGGTGCGTCGCCCCTCCCCAGGCCTCCCAGAGCTCAGTTTCCCCATTGTGCTGGGAGATGGTAAGTTCATTAGTTTCTGGACCTGTATTAGTCTCAGGGGCTGCTGAGAGAAGGCAAGGTGGTGACCCCCACTTCTAGGGCCGTGTGGAACTTCCAGACATGCTCTGTCTTGCCCCCCAGGAGCCCTGCCCCTGCAGAGCTGAAGCCTTTCCCAGCCAGTGTCATAACCTGGCCTGCCCCTACCTCCTCCGGGGGTCTCCCCCACCCCACCCCCAGAGGCCTCCTGAGGGACCAGAGTGCAGCAGAGCTTCCAACAGCTACGTCCCAGAGTTCCCCCAGAGGCCCCGGGACAGTGTGGAAGCCAGCCCCAGTGATACTGGATCGTCATTTGCATGCATGGTTCATCCTGCTCTATCCCTTCTCAGGCGACATCTCCTGGGCCTGAGGGCCGGCCTGGCCCGGGAGAACAGCACACTGCTTGCAGTTCCCAAGCCCAGGTTCAAATGCTCTTCCTCTGAGCTCTGATTGCCTTGTCGGCAAATGGAAAGACGCTCTGCCTCCTTCACTGAGGGACTCTCTCATTCGGCAAATGTTTTTTTTTTTTTTAAAGATTTTATTTATTTGACAGAGAGACACAGCGAGAGAGGGAACACAAGCAGGGGGAGCGGGAAAGGGAGAAGCAGGCTTCCCGCGGAGCAGGGAGCCCGATGTGGGGCTCGATCCCAGGACCCTGGGATCATGACCTGAGCCGAAGGCAGACGCTTAACGACTGAGCCACCCAGGCGCCCCTCGGCAAATGTTTATTCAGCGTCTACCCGAAGGCAGGTGCGGGTCTAGGCCCTTGGTTGGCCCGGGGCCCTGCCTGTCACAGAACTTACATGCTGGGGGGAGGCAGGCAATGAACAAGTCATCCGATGTCTCAGTAAGGTGACCTCAGATGTCAGGGTGTGCTCTCAGCCTCTCAGCAGAGATGCCCAGCAATGGGGCACTCCTGCCCCCATTGGACAGATGAAGAAACTGAGGCCCAGGGGGAGGGGAGAAATGACCTGTCCCAATCAGGCAGCTGGAGAATGGAGGTGCTGGGATTTAGCTCTGGCCTGGCCTTATCCCAAAGGTGGAGAGTTTG
>NW_028026098.1:0-620 GCF_054177405.1 Leptonychotes weddellii
TCAAAGTTCACAAACTGGTCAGTTATTTGTGGCTTTTTAAAAACAGGTTTTTGATGACTTCCAGAAATAATAACTCTACCCCTTCTCCATCTCCCCAGATTATACCAATGAAATGATATGGTATTATTTCAATAACCTACAGGGCTAGCACCTGATTAGTATTTCACTCCTTAAATGTAAGAAGATAAGAACAATACCTCCCTGAGTGATGTGGAGCCAAGTTTCACAGCAGCTTCTTTACGGTCAATAAATCCATTTTCTAATTACATACAAAGACATGTTTGTCTTTGACCCTGATTACATTAAAAATACCATAAGTGTCATTGCTTTAATGTGCATTATAGAAACATGACTCCCTAAGTGAATCTGATTCATTAATACATCTCTTTAACTACTAATGATTTTTGCAGACATGTAATAAAATATTTTATGGCTGTTTTCAACCATCTGTCCTTCTTTCTCAATATGAATTTGCCAGAGATGTAGTGAAATTTCCTGTGCTTTGTGCCATTACACGTTCGTTGATACCAACACACCAATTAGACACAGTCACACTGTCACACATGCTGTACATGGAGCTATGCTCTGGGCACTGCTCGAGGAACTGGAACCTTCTGTTT
>NW_028026099.1:0-620 GCF_054177405.1 Leptonychotes weddellii
ATACTCTGAATCCTCATACAAAATTTATTTCTTGCGTATTATGTTCATTCAGATTTATGTATTTATTATTTCTTAATTTAAAAATCAAATAAAAAGCTTCTTTCATGACTGCCTCAAGTTAAATACATTATTATTGTGAAAAAATTGAATATATCCATGCGTAAATATAAAATGTGAGTAGAAACTCATATGAACTGCAACTGGAAGCAATATTTTTACCTTATGTCAGAAATTTTCAACTTCTCAGAAGCAACTAAAACACACATTTCTATCTGAAGCATGGAATCTATTATAATTTCATAGTTAATAGTCTCATATTAGAAAGATATCAATCATGCCCGCACAAACAAAATATTCTATTTCTGATTGTCTTAAATATTACGTGAAATTTTCTGCCAAATATTTAAAACCAAGGTTATGAATTGCGTGATCTCTGGCAACGACCTCACAGTGCCCAGAATGGCTAGGAGAGCAGGATGCAGCCGGGGCTTCTGAGCCTCCAGGGAGCCTTAAGGAAGTGCAGAGAAGTGGCAGCTCGCTGGCTGTGTTTACATTGCATTAATTCTCAAGTGTTTTGTTAATTATGTTTAAAGTATGTTCACATTCTTTTTTTTTTTTTT
>NW_028026100.1:0-620 GCF_054177405.1 Leptonychotes weddellii
AAAAGAAAAAGAAAAAGTGGGACAAACCACAGGAAGTGTTGAAGTGAAGATGAGTAAAGAGGGTGTCCATGGAAAAGTGCAGCAATATTGACACTGAGAGAGAGAGACAGTGCTGTTACACAGTGGAGTTGGTCAAATAAGCAAATATAGTAAAAGGATAATAGGAGGTAGGTTTCTCACTGCTAAGAAAGGAGTGATACGTTTTAAAGGGAGGAAACTACAGTGATCCCTGTGGTGTTGGAGAGAAATTGCTAGAGGTAGATGTACAGAGGTGTGTATGCTGGATGTGAGTATGCACACACACACGCGCGTGCACACATGCACCTGCACACCGCATTAGCAGTGAGCACAGAGCATGCCTCGGTTTAATCTCTACATACCATGCTCTGATAAAAGGAACCAGGACTCTCTGAAGAAATGGCTGAGCCCATGAAATGGCTCAGAGAATACAAGATGAGCACAGAACATCTTCTTGTGCTGACAAAGAAATGTTCCAATAAGAATGGGAACATGTCAAAAACACACAAAGACCACAATGAAGGGGCCCCTACTGGCAAAATTTGGGAGAACTGGAGCATAGGAAGGAATAATAGTAATAGATAGTAATAGATTCTAACCCA
>NW_028026101.1:0-620 GCF_054177405.1 Leptonychotes weddellii
TTAGTGGCTCCCAACCCCTATTGGGGTTTTCCATTAATATTTACTCTTGGACATGGAAATATCAAGAGGCACTCCAGAGACTGCCCTGGGTTCCATTTTATGGCAACAATCCGATTTCCCCTTGGAAAGTACAGTAACAACCTTCTTAACCTTTTGTTTTTATGGCATTCGTAATCCAAAATAGCCAAGGAGCTGTCTCACCTGCCAGTTCAATGAAACCATTGCTGTGTTGTCTGGTAGAAGCATTCCTTCCTTGAGAACCAAGACCTCCAAACCAGCAGATCCAAGGCCAGGAAACAAAAAACAATCTGTCTATTAGGAAGAAGAGGCATTCCTTCTTCTATCCCTTGATTGCTAGAACTGTGTATTCTGGCTATGGCAGAACCTCGTCCTGAAAGAGTGAACTCCAACTTGTAAGGGCATTGTCTCCCACCTGGCTCCACAGGGTATGTTGGGCCAATAATTGCTTTTTTTCCAAATAATATACAGATTTATTCCAAACATCGTGGTGGCTAAGACTCTTTCAACTCTGCATTTCATGGTGAATCAGTGGTTTAAAAATTGCATTGGATGGAAGCCTATATTTTTGGCCTCCTCTCCTTGAGTGCTTTAAAGTAGCC
>NW_028026102.1:0-620 GCF_054177405.1 Leptonychotes weddellii
GCCCACCCCATGTGCCACCACAGAAAGGGAAATTTGGCTGACCCTTTCCCGATGTCTCTTGCAGGTAGGCTAGACATGTGGTGCAGGCTCTGTTAATCAGAGGGGTCCTCCCTGGATTTGGTGGAATGGAAGCAACTAGGCAAAGCTGCCGGGACTTGAGAGCATGACCTTCTCTCCGCTGACTGTTGCCAGGGGCTCATCTATCCTGTCAGCGGTCCTGGCTGTGGCATCTGTGTGGGGGTGGGGGTGGAGGGGTCCTCATGAGACTGGTCTGCTGGGTGACCTGGGAGCCCCATCCTCCAGCCCTCCTGAGGCTTCTATAAGCTACCTCCCCGTCTTCCTCAGGAGTCCATTTTCCTGCTCTTAAATGGTCAGAATTGGCTTTGCTGCCATGACCAAGAGCCCTGTCTGAGAAGATCACAAGCCAGGCTTGCTGCAAGAACCAGACCGTGAGGGAAGCACGCGGGCATGCTGGCCCCACTGGGCTGAAGGCAGCCGTAATCCAGCTGATATGAAGGACTGCGTGTGTCTCAGCCAGGGGCACGTGGAAATAAAATCATTAACAAGAATGAGATGTCCTTAAAGCTGTCCAGCAACCATTCCAGCTCTGTCTCGACTTG
>NW_028026103.1:0-620 GCF_054177405.1 Leptonychotes weddellii
GAGCCTCGGCACCCAGACCCGGGCCGGGCCGCGCACGGAGCCTCGGCACCCAGACCCGGGCCGGGCCGCGCACGGAGCCTCGGCACCCAGACCCGGGCCGGGCCGCGCACGGAGCCTCGGCACCCAGGACAGAAACGTTGCTGGGCCCAGACGGACGTCCAGCGAGGAGGGAGGCTGAGTTCCGGCTCCCCTGGCGCTGATAACAAGTGTACCGGACAACGAGAAACAAAACAGCCTGGTGCGGACACAGAAGATTTACAAGCTTAATCTCCTGGACATAAATAGCCCTCGGCCCCAGCACACGTACAGGACGCACATTCTTGCCCGGCACACAGGCCGCCTTTGGGAGCCGGCCACCTCCTGGTCTGCGGAGCAGCCTCAGCAGATTCTGCAGGAGGCGCGGGGGCCGTTTCCTGACCTACAGGACAGCAGGCCAGACGTCTGCGATGAAAACGAAAGCAGAAAGGCATGTGTGTGCGCGCAAGAATTCCACAGCGGGCCTCAGGGCTCCGGAAAAGTGAGAACAAGCTGCCGACGCCCGGGCACCCGGCTTCCAGAGCACCATGCCTTCAGTCCACGCCGCCCAGAGCTCCCTGATAAAGATGACACCTCCCCACGGA
>NW_028026104.1:0-620 GCF_054177405.1 Leptonychotes weddellii
GGAGGCAAGGATGTGTCATCTTTCTGGGAGAAAAGTCTCTGCCCACCGCCATGTTGGTGTCTCCAGCTCTTCAGTTCTGCTCTTTTGTGCATGTGCCTTTGTAGATTAAATCTGAGGACAGTCACTGTCGGCGGGCATGAATCCCAACATGGATGCCACCCGTCAGAGACAACCCATGGACACACAGGCAGGTCCTGATCACAGGCTCTGTCCCGGGCTGGAGACATGTCTGTATCTTAATATGATTTCTGAGCCACATGCTGGAAAATGGAGATGCGCTATTGTAGACTTGCCCCATTGGTTGGTTGGCTGGTTGGCATTCCTCCAAAGACCCAAACCCTGCCAGGTCACGCTGGCTGAGGTTCTGCTAGGTCAGCCATGGCTGGTTGGAGCCCCATTGAGTGTTTGGGTCTAAAACCCATGTTGACCTTGAGTCGTGGGTAAGGACTTGTACTTGGGTCCTCAAAAGGGTTTTGCTTCAAATATTGCTGTTGACTATAAACACAGTCACTGTCCTTAACATCAGTGTTACGAATCCCTAAAAATAATGGGACCCCACCCCTCCGAGGACAATAAGAGCATCGGGGTTGACTTGCTGAGTTGATTTGTGTTAATGACTG
>NW_028026105.1:0-620 GCF_054177405.1 Leptonychotes weddellii
CTGCCCACCCGGGGCCCTGCCCTCACGGCCCCCGGCATCCCGGCTCCCCTCCCGAGCCCAGCTCTTACCCAGGGAGTCCTGGGCCCGGATGTCAGCTCCGTGCTCAATGAGCAGCCTCACGATCTCCTCACTGCCCATGCAGGCAGCAAAAGACAAAGGGTGCTCCCCTGTGGACACAGAGGGCGCCGTGGCGTGAGTGCCCGATGGGACGGGCAGTGTCCCTGAGCGACCGCCTCCTTGCCCCCCACGTCTCAGCTCTGGGCTTGGTGACACTTGTCAGCAGAACCGGAGGCAGGGATGGAGCAAGCGCCGTGGGGAGAACCGGCTCTGGCCTTAAGCCCCGTAAGGCCTGACCCCTTCCAGCTTTCCCAGGGCCAGAGCCCGCCTCAGCCCCCCTGCCTTTGCTCTTGCCCGCCTCCCCGCGCCCCCTTCCTCCCAGCCCTGGCCCTGCTCCCACCGAAGTAGATGAGGTTGCGGGGGCTGCGGCGGAAAGCTGTGCCTGTAGCTCTTGCAGAGACGCTGGCGCCGTGGGCAAGCAGGGCTCGCACCAAGTTCACGTTCTGGTTCACGATGGCTATGTGCAGTGCAGTCTGACCTGGCCCAGAGACAGCGCTCAGTCA
>NW_028026106.1:0-620 GCF_054177405.1 Leptonychotes weddellii
GAAAACAATGGATCGTGGAACACTACATCAAAAACGAATGATGTATTGTATGGTGACTAACATAACAGAATAAAATTTAAAAAAAAAAACAATGTGTCTTTGGAATGTTAAAGTGGCTGGTCTGATTGATGTGACGGGGCGGTTACTGCGAAGTCAAAAAAATAAATAAATAAAAGAAAATAAAGCCAGAAGAAAGGGTGGAGCCATTTGGCAGAAAGCCTTGGCAGGCATTTTGATACACCCTGTTCCATATGCAGAATAAGGGAATGGCATTTGGGGAAGATCCTCTGGCGGGGTCCCCGGCATGGATGGAGAGATGCTCTCAGGCTTTCAGGTTAGGATAGGATGTAGCTGGAAGCAGCTACCACCAGAGAAACCAGGAACAAACGGCTGCAGGGACCCACGCGAGCCAGGATATGGACCTGGACTAGAGTGGAAGAGAGTTGTCCATTTGGTGGAATAATTCATTAACTTTGCTCAAGTCAGATGGTGAGTGCATACGTGTTCTTGGCAAAGTGAGTCTAGAAAACATTCATGGATAATCTCATCAGCGTCCTCATCTTCTGTTTTAAAACCACCACCGAGTATTGACCATGCTCTCCTCTGCTGCATCTCTAAGA
>NW_028026107.1:0-620 GCF_054177405.1 Leptonychotes weddellii
GTGTCAATTGACTGTTTATGTTACTGGTAAGGCTTCCAGTCAACAATAGGCTGTTAGTAGTTAAGTTTTGGGGGAGTTAAAAGTTATATATGGATTTTTTTACTGCATGGGGGTGTGGGTGCTCCTAACCCCCAGCATTATTCAAGGGTCAACTGTATCTCTGAGTGTGTATATACATATAATTTCATAACCTCACTAGTAATTAAGGATATGCAAATTTAAATAAGATAGTACTGTTTGACTATCAAGTGGGAAATATTTTAAAAGATTAAAAATGTGCAACGTTATTGTGTAAGAGTAAAGCCCAAACTGTGGTAGCTAGTCTCCAAAGAGGGCCTCCAACAACAACATTCTTCCTTTCGCTCTATGTGTATGCTGCTTCTCACATCAAGAGGTGAAGTTTATTTCTCCTCTTATTGAGTCCAGCCTGGCCCTGTGACTGCTTTTACCAATAGATTGAAATGGATATGTTCTGAGACTTCTGAATCCAGGCCTAAGAGAACTGGTTACTCGCTCCTTTTTTCTTGGAATACTTCTTAGAACCCAGTTGCTATGGTGGAAGAAGCCCACGCCACATGGAGAAGTCATGTGAATTAGAACTAAGACACTTCAGTTGACAG
>NW_028026108.1:0-10681 GCF_054177405.1 Leptonychotes weddellii
GTTGAGTAGTCAAATAAACCATACTATCTTCTCCAAGTATATGAATTATACACACATAGTTTCAACTTGTCATTGTTTGGTATCCAAATTGTTCTTTAATGAATTTGTGAAACAAATCATTTTTTTTTAATTATCAAGCAGACCTAATTTCTAAAAGAGAAGTTTAGATGAAAGATCTTAAGGTAAATCAATTATTTAAAAAAATTTTTCAACATCAGATACACTCACACACACACACACACACACACACACAAACACACTTCATAAATGACCCTTCCTCTCTGCAGAGAAGCCCGGATGTCTCAAGAAGTTACCTTGCTTAATATCATGGGAAAATATCATAAAACGTTTAACCAATTTACAACCCTTTAATCCAAGTAAAAGCACTTGCATATCAGAGTAAGTGGTATCTCAGGTTACTTGCAGGAGTCCCCTCACCCCCAAGGGCCTCCTATAGCTAGAGAGAAAAAGCAATTCTGTGAACATAAGTATATGACCAGCTATATAATTTGTGGGACCCAGTGCAAAATGAAAATGTGGCACCCTTGTTCAGTATTATTAAGGATTTCAAGATCATAATTGTAGAGGATTAAACCAAGTGCAGAGCCCTCCTAGGAACATGATATCCTGAGACTGCACAGGTCATAAACCCATGATTCATCCATGCACAAGTATTTTGTTCCCTATAGTCTTTTCTGTATACATTTTTAAAAACTGTAATACTACTATACAAAATAAGAGAAAAATGCTGTTATTTGATGTCATTTTAGACTCAGTTTTAGTCAATAATATGCACTGCAATATTTTCTTTATTTAGAACAATTCCTCAATTGTATCTTAGTATGTTGTAGCCTACACAAATCTCTGATGCTTGGGTTTGGAACAAGAACTTAAATTGTGTCATCTACCATCACAAAAAGCTGAAAATTAAACTAAGAATAGCTACATTACTCATCTTTCACTGTTAACATATATTGTAGTCATGATTATGTTCCATGTTCAATTAAAAAGAAACCAAGAAATATTAAGTGCCAATTCTTCATTCTATGAGGCATAAAAATCCCAGAATTTTCACTTCTCACAACTCTAAATAACCAAGAAGAAAAATCCATTCAAACAGCACACTGTTCCCTTTCATACTTTTATTACCTTTATACTGCTAGTTATATAAAGTACACTGAATTAGTAACAACTAAACCTCTTGCCTTTTTAGAGTACTGCATATAGTATTAATGGCAAATAAATCTATCTAACCTATTTTAAATACAACTAATTTTGAGAAACATGAATAGCTTCTTTTTTGTATTATAATATATAGTCTTATTTAAATAATGAAAAAGAACACTTGAGGGAGGATTAAAAAGAAACACGTTGCTCTATCCAAGATTAACACTGATAAAGTTTTTAATGTGTTTCCTTCTTGACTTTTTTTAAATTTGGGAATTATTTAATCATTAAGTTTTTTACTAAAAGCTCTTTTTGATATCTTTCAGCAAATATTTAAAATATTTCCATACTATGAACTCATTAAACACATATAACAGAGAAATAATCTTGGTAAGATGTAAATAATTTTTTTGTTATAATAATGGACTTCATTGCTTTAGATTCTGGAATGCACTTGCAAGTAGTCATTCAACATGTCTTAAATGGTAGTAGAATCATCTTACTAGGTAAAGTAAAAGATAGGAAAATAATAAAAGCAACAAACCCTGCTTTTTAACTTCAAAGTGATAGTTTGATACAATTAACTGAGTCCCCTGAAATGTGACTCAGTGGCAGAAAATCTATTAGCAATTTTTAATTAATTAAGGCATCTCTTTGTCCATACTAAAGAAAACATAATAATAACACTGTGGAATACTGAATTTTAAACAGCTGTTAAGATTTGCATCAACCTCATTAGAAAAGCCTCAGGAAGGTTCTCCACAGATTTTATGGTTGTACAACAAGTGACAATAAAATCTGTGAGTTAGTGAAACTCCCAAAAGTAAATTTGATAGAAAATTATCTATGTTTCACAGAGCAAAAATAACATGTCCACTTAGCTCTTCAAAAATGAATATAAGGGGCACCTGGGTGGCTCACTTGGTTAAGCAGCTGCATTAGGCTCAGGTCCTGCTCTCATGGTCTGGGATCCAGCCCTGCATCAGGCTTCCTGCTCAGCAGGGAGTCTGCTTCTCCCTCTGCCTCTGCCCCTCCTCACCCTACTTGTACTGTCTCCTTCTCTCTCTCTCTCTCAAATAAATAAAATCCTTATAAAATGAATATAGTGATATGTACATCGAGGGAACAAAATTTTCACTTTTCACAATTCTAAATAATTGGAAAGAAAAACCCAACTAGGGGCGCCTGGGTGGCTCAGTCACTTAAGCATCTGCCTTTTGTTCAGGTCATGATCCCAGAATCCCAGGATGAAGCCCCATATTGGACTCCCTGCTCAGCAGGGAATCTGCTTCTCCCTCTACCGGTCTCGTGTTCGCCCTCACTCTCTTTCTCTCTCAAATAAATAAAATATTAAAAAAGAATAGAAAAACCCAACTAAACAGCACATTAAATGTTTCCCATTGTTTCTCCTTTATCTTCATAATGGTAGTTATTAAGCAGGTTGAGTTAGTTACAAAAACTAGACCCGTTGAGGTTATACAGAATATTGTCTATATTATATGCATGTGGCAACTATGTCCAATATGTATGTCAACAGCAACATACCAATGTTCTAGGAAAGCAGGAGAATTACAACAACAAAAGAGCACTGAAAATACAGTTTATTCACTTAATCTTTCATTCAATGCTTATTGATCATTTACCAACAAGGATGACTGTTCAAAATTCATTTTCCATTCTTAGCTTAAAATCCACCATGGGTTTCTAATGTCTTCACAATAAAAACTAAACTCTTAAACAGAGCCTATAAAGACCCTTCCCTAAGTCATTGGCTCTTGCCATCCTCGTATCTGTAAATATCTATATATGTCCTCATCATAGAATTCCTCAAAATCACTTCTTAGGATTAGTGAGGTATTTTGCTTTTATGCTTTTCTTCATACTGTTCCCACTTGTTTCTTTTTATTTAAAAGCTTGGAAGTCCTTCTAGACCTATGACTGTTTATAAGTCAAAGAAATCATTAACTCTTTGGACAATTTTCAACTCCCTGCCACTGCACTGCATCCTCTTTCTGCACTGTCTCGATGGAAAAGTGAACCGACCTGGCAGGTGGAATTTCTTCCACCAACTTCCAGCTCTGAACTAGATCCCATTCTGCTCTAGCTTGACAGAGATAATGCTGGGACCAGAGCATTTGTGAAACCCTTTATATACAATAAACTTATGATTAAAAATGGTCTTTTACTTGAAGCAGTCTAATAGAGATATTCTTAAGGCTTTCTTATGGTCCCCTCCTTAGCAATGTCCAGTTTGATTTTCCTCTTAGACTTCTCTCTTTTGTAGCTAAAAGCTCTGCTTTTTTTTTTTTTTCCTCCCCAGTGGGACACTTAAATTGTGAAATTGCAAAACAGCGGTCAATATTGATTTCCAAAGGAAAACTTAGGTTGACATAGAATAACTGCGTCCTCAAACTAATTAAGAATAAATGAACAGATGTTAGGATAAATGAAATTACAATATACAGTTCTAAAATTATAATTTGAATAAAGCTATATTTTTTTAAAAAGAAAGAAGGTGAAAAAGAAGGAAAGAATAATGAAAGAATGAAAGAAAGAACTAATGAACGAAAGGAAGAAAGGAAGGAAGGAAGGAAAGAAAGTAGCAAGTACAATAATTCAAGAAGAAAAAAGATCCCATGGTACTATTTGCCTTTTTTCTTTCTTATCCGTCACACTCAGAACTTCTCTTTCTAAACAGAAATAACAGAATTTAAAATACAAATGATTTATGAGAAAGCTTGAGCACCAATAAAACATAAACCAAAAAGACCTTAATCCTGAGAAAAGCAAAACACTTCAGACTTCATTTTATGAGACTATGAATAGATACCTCAGCCAACTGAAGAAAATCTCTGTTTGACTCCTGTCTCCCCAAAGAATCAGGGCCTGCTTTGTGACTTTCTGTACTGTAATACCTTGCCATTCGTTATAGCTTAATTCAGATTTTTATTTTTCTGATGAAACAGAAATATGTGCAGATATATGGAAGTAGACTGTGCTAAAAAGTTTAATGTAGATTTATGTAAACTCATTATTGTTAAATACTATTGGAGATTGTGTTTGAGGAACATTCTAAAGCAGTTTTGTTCTGTTAGAAGTTCTGTTTTTAACTTCTAAGGCAGCACCTAGAGGACTGTGTCAAGTTGATTTTCTGAAAAAAGGATTTGAACATAAATTTTGAGTAAAACTCTAATTTTAAAAAATATTCTGTGGATGACATAATTTAAAAAATATTTTGTAGCAGTATTGGATGACATGAAATATTTTTTCTTTTTGTATTTTTTCTTTGGCATAAATAACACTGCTGCCATACCTAGTACTTAGAGTAACGGGGACGTGTTAATTGACTCTCACCTTCCAAAGTACAGATACAAAATGTGGATGATATCAGTACAACCAAGACTACTTTTTAAGTGGCTTCTGGGTCAAGGACACAAGGCTATTTCAGGTGCTTTAGATCAACAAAGTACACATGCATCTGAAGAGGATCCTAAAATGTAGTTATCTAATAAAGTATATTCTAGACAAGGACTTGCTTTTAAAGGCAATTCTGTTCTAAAGTTTATTGATATTTTTATCGCCATTTCATTTCTACAACAGAGAGATCATTTCTGGCGATGTTATACATTGACTAAATGAGAAAATATTTTAGTATATATTTTAAATATGATAAATACACATTCAGCATTAGTTAATTTTAGTCAATAAAGAGTTAAGTTTCAAATTATAACCTCCGTAGATCAGTATATAATGGCCTAGAATTTAAATACCATGTAAGAACCGAGGCATAATTATGAAACAGATTTCTAATATTATCTCAGGAATTACAAGCCTGTTAAATGAGTCATTAAATTAGACACAGAGAAATAGAGATATAAATATTGAAGCAATAATTTCTTCTGCAGACTTGTCAAATGAGCATCCCTACAGAACAGATTTCTATCACTAGTGCTCCATCATTTTCTCTAGGGCTGTGGGTCCTGCCTAACACTTGTTTTCTTACTTGAGCTTTATTTTTATCACTTATTACAATGAAAAGAGAAATACTGAATAACAAAATTATAGTTTATTTTTAAATCTTCTGAAGCAGTTGGAGAGACAATGTATATTTCAGCTGATGGTTGACATTTAATGTGTATATTTGTAGTGAACATGGCAACAAGAACATATTATAAGATGTTTTGTGGTTAGAACCTGCTTGTATAAACAAATAGTATTTTGATTTTCTGACAAATTGTCAGTTAATTTCATATATTTATTAACTCTCACTCAGAAGGTAACACTTTATGTATTTACAAAATTGAGGTGAGACAGAGTGTTTATCCTACAACTATTTCCATAAATGCCTTTCAAATTCAAATAATTAAGTCTTGAGATGACAATTTGCAGATCATTTCTAAAAGAATGCAATCTCTTGGGGCACCTGGGTGGCTCAGTCAGTTAAGTATCTGCCTTCAGCTCAGGTCATGATCCCAGAGTCCTGAGATCGAGTCCTGCATTGGGCTCCCTGCTCTGTGGGGAGTCTGCTTCTCTCTCTACCCTTCCCCCCTGCTTGTGATCTCTCTCTTTCTCCCTCCCTAATAAATAAATAAAATCTTTAAAAAAAAAAGAATGCAATCTCTTGAAAGGTGTTTTGCAAACAGCAGTTTTTAATTTTATGCTCTGCCACATATTCCTACTTTTATGACTACAATAAAGACACACAATCTATTTAGAGTGTATAATACACTAAAAGATGGAGTTCTATAATTCATAATTCAAGGTGATTTCAGAAATAAGATAGTACTAACTATGAGATTAGTTTCACTGGTTAGATGGTCCTCAACATGGGCTTCAGGGAATGCTTGTCATGATAACATGGTAACGAATATTCACATGCCTTAAAATTTACAAAGCACTTTCCTATACATTATATTCAATAATTTCATGACATTAGCAAATATCATCTGAATTTACTGCTTAGGAAACTGAGGTTCAGCCAAGTTGAGACCCACTCAAGATTATACAGCTAACAATTGCCAGTCAATATTTTAAACCAGTACTGGGGCGCCTGAGTGGCTCAGTCGGTTAAGCATCTGCCTTCGGCTCAGGTCATGATCCCAGGGTCCCGGGATCGAGCCCCGCATCGGGCTCCCTGCTCGGTAGGGGGTCTACTTCTCCCCCTGACTCTCCCCCCCACTTGTGCACACTGTCTCTCTCTCTCAAATAAATACAATCTTTAAAAAAAAAAAAAGGCTCTGTGGGGCACCTGGATGGCTCAGTCGTTAAGCGTCTGCCTTCAGCTCAGGTCACGATCCCAGGGTGCTGGGATCCAGCCCCACATCGGGCTCCCTGCTCGCAGGAAGCCTGCTTCTCCCTCTCCCACTCCCCCTGCTTGTGTTCCCTCTCTTGCTGTCTCTCTCTCTCTGTCAAATAAATAAATAAAATCTTTAAAAAAAATATTTTAAACCAGTACTTATGACAGTAAAACCACATTCTATATGCTACAGTAAGGTGCCTCCAATTTAAATATTATATGTAACCAATGAATCATTGAACACTACATCAAAAACTAATGATACGGTGGCTAACTGAACATAATAAAAAATAAATATGATGGGGCATATTGGAGTGTTAGCATTAAGACCCCCATTCTAGGGGCGCCTGGGTGGTTCAGTCAGGTAAGAATCTGCCTTCAGCTCAGATCATGACCCCAGGGTCCTGGGATTGAGCCCCACATAGGGCTCTCTGCTCAGTGGGGAGTCTGCTTCTCCCCTGCCTCTCCCCCCGCCCATGCATGTTCGCTCGCTCGCTAATAAATAAATAAAATCTTAAAAAAAAAAAAAAGACCTCCATTCTATTTTTCTGTTTGTTAGGTTTTGCTCACTAATGCAACATGCAGAGAGTGAAGGACGTTATCATGGATAGTTACTAGATAAAAAAACAGGTTTATTAAATTGCTTTTCAAATATATTCATTAATGATACTACTTAATCTCATAGCTATGTCTGTGTTTTCAGTTAAAATTGAATTGAATAAGAATATTTGAATGCCAACCTAGTAGGCATTACTTTAATTGAAAGCCTGAGGGATTAAATAATATTTTTTTAAGGAGAAAGGAGAGAAGGAAAAAGAGGAAGAAAACTATTATATGATCTTTATGAGGAGTTAGCATTTTGCTTGTACGAGAGGCACTGATGCGTGGGGTTACGAGTACAGTCTCAGTATGAGACTGTATGTGCCACTTCCTACCTATGTGAACTTTGACCCTTCTTTTAAACTCTCTTTGACCTAATTTCTTCACTTATACAACAGACATGCTAACATAAATAGCTCATGAAAGTATACACCTGCATCTAGGTGAAGAATTTAGAATAGGACCTGATACATACTAAGCATTCTGCAAATATCAGCTATTGATAGTATGCATGTTTTAGTTTGTGTGTAAATAGCTAAAATAGTTAAAAGTATGAAATGTCTAAACTTTATTGTTTTATCTGGCTAATGCTATCATCCTATTGATATAAACAAATTGTATGTCACAAAAGTATTCTACAAATCAAAAGTATGCACACATTGTCCGGGATAACAGATAAACTCCTGGGTATCACTCATGATACTCTGTTACTATACAGTCACTAGCATAAATTAGGTTTTGTGCTTGCTTTTAATAAGCACTATAGTAACATTTTGGATTGATTAATTAGCTTATTGCTTGAAGAACAACTGGAAAATTTACTTACTACCTTATTTCAACTCTTTCCTGTTTTATTTTTTTTTAAGATTTTATTTATATGTTTGACAGAATGAGAAAGAGAGAGAGAGCACAAGCAGGGGCAGCGGCAGGCAGAGGGGGAGGGAGAAGCAGGCTTCCTGCCTAAGCCTAAGGCAGACGTTTAACCGACTGAGCCACCCAGGCACCCCTCTTTCTTGTTTTAAAGCAAGATAGGCTCTAACAAGTATCATTCATTAGTCCAGAATTCTGAACAAGAATAACTGTAAGCTGTTGCATTTGAAGTCTGAAATAAAGTATGTTCTACATGTGTGTAAATGTAACATATAAAAAATAACTTTAAATTAATAGGCACAATCAAGTGCTTGTCATGCAACAAGTGCCTTACATACATGACCTTTATAAAGCTCTACAAAGGATATATTATTATCTATACTCTTTTGATGGCTCAGAAAAATAAATTTCAGAAAGATGAAGGGATTTCCCTAAAGCAAGAGCTAGAAAATTGAGGATTTGGGATTTGAACTGTGGCACTTTTATGTTTCCTTTGAAAGATAACATTGAAGAGTCTTTGTCTATTGGGACAAAATTTGGTGAGAATTTGGGGCAACTGTAGAAAATTATAAGCAAAATTGGAGGAAAATGCAATGGTTTATCATGAATTTGGGGGGAATAAAAATCCATAATATATGTCTTTAGAATATGTCTTTTGTTCCCCATGATTTTTTAGAATTCCACCTTAAAATATTTTAAAATATACTTTTTAATCTGTTGCATTTTGGAGTAGCACTCCTTTTCTTGTTTTTGATATTTATTGATTAAATTTAATAATCTTGTATAAGTATAGTTGTTTTTAAACTAGATTTTAGGCTTTTGCTTTCAATAGGCATCCCATGGTTAAAAATCTTGTATATGTTGTCCATTCTAAAAAATGTACTGTGATTTTAAACCTATGTTACATAAATATGCATAGACACTTAACCTACTTGTAGAAACTTTATCCAAAATATATACTATATTACATACAATAGAAATAAAGGCATATCATATATATGTATGTATTTTTCTATTTCAAATATTAGCTATCATGTTGATAATCACCTTAAAAGTATACGAACTTGATTATTTAGGGAGGGTTTATTTTCATAGTTCATAACTTTAGTATTATCTTTATTTATAAATATCTTCACACTTTAAAAAGTGATTTCACACTTAAAATTGGATACTTATTTATTACAATTATTTTGTAAATAGCTTTACAAGAAACACTTTTATTTTTCAACCATAGAACTAAAATGAATTATACCACTATGTGACTCTGGGTCTACACTCAGATGCTATATTTGTGTATGTTAGATTCCTTTTTTGTATTATGTATTTATAATAGCATTTTTGTTGGTAGGAACTGAGTGTAAAAGTTAAGATATAAATATTTGCTAAATTGTTACTCTGGATTATATTACTAGATTTTTAAAAATTCTGTGTATTTTTAGAAGTGTCAATTCTATAAAAGTACGCTTCTTCTATATAAACATAATTCTCTACATATATACATCTTTTATACAGACATATATATATGCAAATGCGTAAGTTTTCCATGGAATGATACATAGATACTTATTTGTTTTGACTTAATGCTTTTTTTCTTCTGCTAGATTTTTTGCCAGTTACATGATCTCCTTGTTGATTTTTTCCCCCAGAAATAAACCAATGATCACAAACTCATGAAAACCAACAAAAACAGTAGGCGAGATTTAGACAGTCTTTGAAATAATACAGAGATAATTTATATTTTGAATCAACTAAGTCATAAAATAACTAATCTTATTAAATTCATGGCCAATTCAATCAACAACAAAGAAACTCAAGCTGATGTCATCAAACAGTGCTGCACAGTTGCTTCAACACTAGCTTGCCATAATAAGACATGATGTATCACAATAGAGGTCTGCACAACTAATTACTATCTTCAGTGGCAATTTTGAGGAATTTGAGATTTACTGTTATTTTATCTTTCCCTCACTTACATTTTTTTTTTTAAGATTTTATTTATTTATTTGAGACAGAGAGAATGAGAGAGAGAGAGAGCACATGAGATGGGGGAGGGTCAGAGGCAGAAGCAGGCTCCCTGCCGAGCAGGGAGCCCGATGCAGGACTCGATCCAGGGACTCCAGGATCATGACCTGAGCCGAAGGCAGTCGCTTAACCAACTGAGCCACCCAGGCGCCCTCCCTCACTTACATTTTAACCTCAGCAATTCCCCACCATCTGGTGAACCATGCTCTCCTGTCCAACAAAGTCTAGATCTCAGCTCAGGAGTTGGGGGCAATCTTCACTGAGTGGTTTATCTCAGATCTAGGAGTAGTGGCTGCTCTTTATATCTGCTATTATTGTACAGAGTGATCTCTACTTGTTATTTACCAATCCTTCATTACTCTTTTTGACATGGGTAATAATTCTTATGGTGGCTCTAGAGAGATGAGGAATCAAGATTGGGTTTTCTTTTTTCTGTTTTAATGGGATAGAATTACATACTCTGGGGAATATTTCACCATAGAAGGAAAAATAAATGGCACATGAAAGAGAAAGAAGAAGCAATATTCTTTTTTTTTTTTTTAAAGATTTTATTTATTTATTTGAGACAGAGAATGAGAGAGAGAGAGCACATGAGAGGGGGGAGGGTCAGAGAGAGAAGCAAGCTCCTTGCCGAGCAGGGAGCCCGATGCGGGACTCGATCCAGGGACTCCAGGATCATGACCTGAGCCGAAGGCAGTCGCTTAACCAACTGAGCCACCCAGGCGC
>NW_028026109.1:0-620 GCF_054177405.1 Leptonychotes weddellii
AATCAACAACATAAATAAAGTGTCTTTAAATAGAAACACACGTAAAATGAGCTCGTATATTAATCAGTTGATAAAAATGTGAGAAGAAGCTTGTAAGAACCTGCCTTGATTTCCCCTCATTCAGTGTTTGTGGAAGCAACTCCATAGACCATAACTACTACAAATAATGAGAATCGACTGTGTCTGAAAATAAAATTAGTATTTAACTGGGCTTTCTTTATTTTATCTGGCAACTCTATCTGGGCCTTTAGAGAAAATTTTACTGCTTTCTGCTCTATGCTATTGTTAATTATCTTTCAAAAATCCAATCATGTTTTCTGGTAACCCCCATATTCGCACAGAATTCAAAGTCCTTCATGTCTTGACTCCTGCTTTTCTCCCATCCTCATCTCTTTCCCCACTCCCCTCAGATGCTCTAAACTAGCCTTTCTGTCTGACCTGCAACCTCTCCTCTCCATGTGCAGTTCACTCTGCCTCCACATCAGCGCCGCAGTCTGCCTGGCACGCCTTACTTGGTGCTGAGGACACTGCTCAGTGTCACCTCCTCTGGGAAGCAAGCAATTCCCAAATCCCTAGAATGAGTCAGCTGCCTCAGCAGAGCGCAGCAACGCTAATTAGGC
>NW_028026110.1:0-620 GCF_054177405.1 Leptonychotes weddellii
GCACTCTTAAAGACACTGGTGATAAAGCAGTGAATGAAACAAAAAGATTCCTGGTTGTAGAACTTACTGGTCCGCAGAAGGGGATGAATGACAGATGGTTTGGAGACACAGAGATACACTGCTCAAAGCCTACTTCAAGACAGGACATGATGAGCACTGCCCAGTGAGAAGTACTGTGGCTAGATGCCCATCCCAGGCCTTGGGGGATGCAAGCCTAGCTATGCTTCAGCTTTGGAACCAAGGTCACACTCTGCAGAGCAGACACCAGCCATGCCTCACCAAGGCCCTACCCATTTCTGCTCAGTGTGGGACTCCCTTAATGGATTCACTTGGGATTTGCAGAGAGGGTTTCAGGCCTTCATCACAGTAAGAGTGTTCCAAGTGCTCATTCCATGTGCCCAACCTCACAATTCCATTTATTTCAGAAGTATTAACCCTTCCCCCAACCCTGTGGTAGTTCTAATTCAGAGACAATATCCTTTCCTGAAGAGCTATCACAGATGTTGGTAAAATATAGAAGATTTCATTGGAGAAGGTATGGGCTATGGTGAGCACTGTGAATTGTGTAAGACTTTTGAATCACAGACCTATACCTCTGAAACAAATAATACATTACATGT
>NW_028026111.1:0-620 GCF_054177405.1 Leptonychotes weddellii
TTTAGTTATCTGACATGCTGCAGGATAAAGTTTACAGTATCTAAAGAATGGAAGAGTGTTCACATCTTTCTATGGATTTTGGAAATTATTGAGTTAAGTATTTATCAACTCTATCTGAATATTAGAATCACCTAAGATCTTTAAACACTATTGATGTCCAAGTCTATACAGATCAATGATATCACATTTCTAGGAGTGACACCAGGCCTCTGGGATTTTTCAAAGTTTCCCAGGTCATTCCAAAGTAAACTTGGGTTGACCACTTCTGACTAAATTCTGAACTTATGGTGATGATAAGCTGCAGAAAAGAAAGAAAATAAAAGCATTTGTCTGGAAATACGGAAACAATTTTCATGAATTGATGGACTACAAAGAAATCAATGACCAAAGCATCTTAACTATTCGTAGAGAATATGCTTGAGAAGACTTTAATTGTTTAGAGAAGAGGACAGAATGTTTTGGAATTAAAATATCTTTTCATTCTCATAAAAGTATAACATTGTGGGGTGACTGGGCGGCTCAGTCGGTTGAGCGTCTGCTTTGGGCTCAGGTCATGATCCCAGGGTCCTGGGATCAAGCCCCGCATAGGGCTCCCTGCTCAGTGGGGAGTCTGCTTCTCC
>NW_028026112.1:0-620 GCF_054177405.1 Leptonychotes weddellii
TCAGTAAGAAGAAAACAGAAGACATAACACCTTCTCAGTACAAGCCTCTTGAGAAGAGATTGCTTGTGTCTGTAGATGTATAGACACCGTTTCCGCTTTTTCTAGTTTAGTTGTGTTCGATCCCTAAAACTGGGATGCACATTAACAGAAAAAAACAGAAGAACTTGTCTAATGGTTGTGTGTGTGTTTTCCTCCTTGCCTTTGAAGTAGCTACTGTTTGTTAAGTGGCCTTTGCAATAACACTGGTAGCTAACACTTGTTGAATGCTTTCAATTTGCCAGGCACCGTTCTATACCCCTAACACTATGGATTCATTTAACCTGCACAACCTGTGATGTGCACCCAGTACTGTCTCCATGTCACGGGGAGGGACACTGATGCTCAAAAAGGCGGAAGCATCTGCCTAGAGTCTCCTTACGAGCCAGAGGCGGGCCTGGATGCAGTTGCAGGCACCTAGGCCCAGGGCCACACTTAGCCACTACAGAATGTGCCTCTGTACATTTGGGGTTGCGTGTATGGTGAATTTCACTTAGGAAATGGTTCTTGCCATTTGCAACAACGTGGCTGGAACTGGAGGGTATTATGCTGAGCGAAACAAGTCAGAGAAAGACTTGTATCAT
>NW_028026113.1:0-620 GCF_054177405.1 Leptonychotes weddellii
CTTAATGTCCAAAGCAGTGGATTAATTTGAACCAGTGGCTCAATTATTTTTCTTTTTGAAATTGGTATATTTAAAGTACTGATAGTTGGAAAATCATTTAGTCATTAATGACCAGCTTTATTTTTTTCATCTTTGGTTAGTTAATAATTGGTATCTGGTCTTCTGGCAAAGTATTACGTAGTGTTTTCTTTTCTTCTAACTTTTCCCTTAAATTTCTAATATTTCTAATAGTTCTGAATGATATTATAGTGATTCTCTGAGAAATACTTTAGAAGAGAGATTTGCCAAATTGGGGCACATTTCTTTTAGACCAGGGAGTTCTCCCCCACTTACATGAGGTGTTCTTATTCTTCCCTGGAAATTTACAGTTGTTTTGTAGGGCATTTTAAGGATTTAAACACCGTGGGGAAGATTCAGAGGGCATTTTGCTCCAATTTAATTTTAGAAGGGCATCCTAAGTTTTGATTTAGTTCATGTTTTAAAACTTATTTTAAGGGTATTGGCTATGTACAAAAACAAAAGAATGTTCTTTGTGTTGCTTATGGCAGCTTGGTTAAAAACCGGTTGTGATATTCTCTGGAGTGCTGTGAACCTTCAGAAATTTAAAATGGCATAGCGGG
>NW_028026114.1:0-620 GCF_054177405.1 Leptonychotes weddellii
AAGACTTTCTCATTACACATAAGGCAGTCCAGCAGAAAATGCAAGCAAACCCAAAGATTAATAAGGTATATACTCTGATATCACACTGTGGGAAAAGGAAATAAACAGAAATGACAGTTAAATTGAGAACCGATGGAACCCTGAGGGGTAGTGGGTCAGGAGGAGTCATGCTTCTGGTAAGAGAACAGCTTGAAATCGATTTAACTGAGAAATGACATGCCATTTTTGTGGAATTAAAATAATTTTTTTAAGATTTTATTTATTTATTTGAGAGAGAGAGAAAGAGAGAGAACGAGCAGGAAAGAGGGGCAGAGGGAGAAACAGAATCCCCTCTGAGCAGGGAGCCCAATGCGGGACTCAATCCAAATACCTGGGGATCATGACCTGAGCTGAAGGCAGAAACTTAACCGCCTGAACCACCCAGGCGCCCAAACTAACTTTTCTTAGATTGAAAAAAATAAACCGGAGTTTTCAAACTTGTGTGTATAGTGCAATGCTATTACTTATTGGAATAATTGAAATTTAAATTGATTATACCACTATCATACTAGTCTATTGGTTGACTTTGAATACTATTTCATATGCTCTGATCATGACTTCTTACATATTCACAACAAAAA
>NW_028026115.1:0-620 GCF_054177405.1 Leptonychotes weddellii
GCAACCCTACATAAGAACACAGTGCTTCAGGGGCACCTGGGTGGCTCAGTCAGTTAAGCATCTGACTTTGGCTCAGGTCATGATCTCAGGGTCTTGGAATCGAGCCCGTGTTGGGCTCCATGTTCATCAGGAGTCTGCTCGTCCTTCTCCCTCTGCCCCTCCTCCCCGCTCATGCACACGTGTGCTCTCTCTCAAATAAATAAATAAAATCTTAAAAAAGAGAAGAACACAGTGCTTGTTATGGTTGGTGACACCAGTGGGTAGAGGTTGGCTGTGGCAGGCACATTGCTCAGGGTAGGAGAGAGGGGGCATGGAGCAGTTTCCCCCATATGCGGGGCTGATGGGCACAGACACAGATGAAGACCTTGAATATCATGGTGGTGTATTACAGTTAGCACTGCTGAGATGCGTTATACTCATTTGGGTGAACATTTAGGCCTATGAGGTAAGTAGTGACTATAGCCTGGATTTTTTAAGATGGTCCAAATGGACCAAACACTTATTGTTGGCTGCATATAGTGGGAGAACTCATCTTCTGAAGTTCTGACTTTTAGTCAGTGGTTTTCCATCACTGATGATTTCAGAATGTCGCTTGTATTTTCCTTCCTGCTTTTCTCTTC
>NW_028026116.1:0-620 GCF_054177405.1 Leptonychotes weddellii
CAGAGAGCACATGAGAGGGGGGAGGGTCAGAGGGAGAAGCAGGCTCCCTGCCGAGCAGGGAGCCCGATGCGGGACTCGATCCCGGGACTCCAGGATCATGACCTGAGCCGAAGGCAGTCGCTTAACCAACTGAGCCACCCAGGCGCCCGAGAGAGCTGTTTTTTAATATGGCTTTCTTGAAAAATCCCTGGACCTAAGTCCATGATAGCATTGTAGGACCCTTGATGAGATGAGGGGGAACTTAGCACAAGAGAAATCACTTCCCACTTCTCCTCATGAGACACCCCTTAAATCACTATGTCTCTCAGTGTTGACCATAGTACTGAAAGGTACAATCACAGGGGGACCTTGTTAAAAAGGCAGATTCCCAGTTCCACCCCATACTTACTGAAGTTTTAAGCCAGGAAGGAACTCAAGGTGCCTTTGAATTTTATGGTAAAAAAATCTTTATTTTCCCTAATCTCTAATTGAAAGATAGCATTTTATTCAATTATGATGATAGGCAATAAGCTATAGCAGTATCAGCAATGCCTATGACTTGTCACCAATGGAAATCACAGATATTTCTGTATCATGATGTTTGAGATATCTTGAAATGTCTCTTAGGCACCTTATTACTT
>NW_028026117.1:0-620 GCF_054177405.1 Leptonychotes weddellii
TTATCAGTCTAGACGTCTTGCTTTGGGACTAGATATCTCGAATTCGTCCACACACCTACCCGTTTCTGTCTTTGTTCTAAATTAGTCCTAACTAGAGGAAAAGGCAAGAATCCTATGGCTGGCCTGGAAGTTTCCCTGGAAGACTTGAGCCCAAACCCGAGGATGGATAGATTCAGAAGGTATTGTGGGGGGGGCGGGGGGATAATGAGGACACATGGTCCATAAGCTACAGCAGTGGGTTTTAGAAACTGCCAGGAATCATGGAGAAAAGCTGGCTTAATCTGTTCAAATAGTAGTCCTTAGATCAAGTCACATGTCAACAGTAAGAGGTTAGTAATACCAGAAAAGAGGTGAATTTGAATAGTTAAGGGCCATTTACTCCTGTTGATTTTTCTGATCACAACTGCATTATGGAAACAGTATTATAAGGCAGCCCGATTTATGTGGATTTTTTCTTAGGGAAAAAACAGCTTCGGTACAATTTTTTTTTTTTTTCATTTTTAAGTCCAATAATATTTTCAGAAATTCCAAAACAGCCTATGGCACAGGGAAACTGCGTGGTGAGTGGGGAGCTTAAATTCCTGCTCTAATTTTTATTATAAGTACTGTAGCTTAAACAA
>NW_028026118.1:0-620 GCF_054177405.1 Leptonychotes weddellii
CACACACACACACACACACACACACTTCTCACCTGCCCAGGAAGCGTGCAATATCACATGGGAGAGAGAGATGGGAACAGTGACCTGGAGAGGTACTTCTTAAAGTCATAGTTTAAAAAAATCAATTGTAGTAACTTATTGTCATATCTTCTACCTACGTAGGTTTGCAGTAGTGATTTATAATCTTGTAGTTTCAACAGATTTTTTTCTCCAGCACTACTGGGGGATGTATCATGCCTCTATTACTAACTGGCTTACTGCAGTTGTGCTTCTCAGTTTTGAGTTGCATAGCAGGTCTTGCTAGAGAATGGGTAACGTAAGGGGATATGCAATCTGAGAAAACCACTTCCTCATTCTTATACTTCCCATCCCAGAATTGTTGGTGATAAGCTGTTTGGAGGAAAGCAAGTTCAAGGGAATAAAAAGTCCTATTTACTTTTTCCTGATTATTACCCAAGGAGCTATCAAAGAGCCCATATGAAACTATCAGAAAAATCTCTGGTTACTAAAAAAGAAATAACAAAAGCTTAAGTTTATCAGAAACTTGCCAAGCAAGGGAGCCACTGGTTGAATGAATTTCATCTAGTAGCCTCCCCTAGGTTCTTGAACTATTGAGTTTT
>NW_028026119.1:0-1000 GCF_054177405.1 Leptonychotes weddellii
TCTCCCTCCTCTAACCCTCTATTATACAAATACCGTATCAACTTTTTTTTTTTTTAAGGTTTTTTTTCTTTATTCATAGGTTTCACAAAAATCTTTGTAGAAAATGGTAAAATTGAAGAAAATGGTGTTATATATCAGTATAATAATAAAACACATTTTGTGATATAGAATCTATAATCATCTATATAACATACAATTGCAAAGAACTGTATTAAAATGACATTATTTATAAAGTATCACAACTGTGAAAATTACCATAAAGACAAGGAAATAGATTTCATTAAACTTCACTTTCTTTAAAGTAATACAGTTGTCTTATTCAAAATTGCATTTGGGTTCTTGTAAATGGCTTTTCTTTCATTACACTCATTCTTTTTCTTTTTTCTTTTTTTTGTTATTGAAGTATATTTAACATACAGTGTTGTATTAGTTTCAGGTAAACAATATAATGATTCAACAATTCTATACATTACTCAGTGGTCATCACAATAAGTGTACTCTTAAACCCCTTTTGTCTGTTTCACCCATCCCCTCACCCACGTCCCCTTTGGCAAACATCAACTTGTTCTCTGTATTTAAGAGTCTGGATTTTTGTTTGTTTGTTTGTGTCTTTTTGCTTGGTTGTTTGTTCATTTGTCTTGTTTTAAATTCCATATTTGAGTGAATTCATATGGTATTTGCATTTCTCTGTCTTATTTCACTTAGCATTATACTCTCTAGATCCATCCATGTTGCAAATGGTAAGATCTAGTTCATTTTTATGGTTGAGTAATATTTCATTGTGTATATAAATATACCACATCTTTATCCATTCATCTATCCATGATCATGGGTTGCTTCCATATCTTGACTATTGTAAATAATGGTGCAATAAACATAGAGGTGCATGTATCTTTTCAAATTAGTAGGTTTTGTTGTTGTTGTTGTTGTTTGTTTTGTTTTCATTGGGTAATTCCACTCCTGAGTGGAATTACGGGATCATATGGTAATTCTATTTTTA
>NW_028026120.1:0-10679 GCF_054177405.1 Leptonychotes weddellii
CCCTAAACATCTAATTTTTATACTTTTTTAGCCTTATTGACATATCATTGACAAATAAAATTGCATATTTAAGGGTGTACAGTGTGATTACTTGATATACATATACATTGTGAAATCATCACCACAATTTAGCTAATTAACATATCTATCACCTTACATAGTTCCTTTATTTTTGTTTGTTTCGTTTTTATTTAAGTTACATCCAGTTTAAAAAGGGAGACAGAACAGAACAAACATTACCATTATCATCATCATTTTCCTCATCATCCTCCTTATCATCATCATCATCATCATTGCCATGTTTCCATGCATACTGTTAGAAGTTTTAGAAGATCAAATGAGATAAATTCTGAGATACAAAATTTTTACAGTTGGAAATGTTTTAAATGCATAAAATGCTGTGTTCCTATAACTTGAAGTTTCCTTTTTCTCAGGTTTACTTTCATTTATTCCACTCTTTAGTTTCTCTTGCTCACTCAATTTTGAGCAGTTTCCAATGTACAAAAATGTAAGCCAATTTGTGTCCTGTCCAACAGGTTTGCACTGTTATCAGTCTCATTTTGATGCGTTGAGCAAGTGCTAATAATAGCATTGTTAAAATTCTTCTTTTTTTTTAAATTTATTTATTTATTTGACAGAGAGAGAGAACAAGCAGGGGGAGCAGCAGGCAGAGGGAGAAGCAGACTCCCCACTGAGCAGGGAGCAAGATACGGGACTCGATCCCAGGACCCTGGGATCATGACCTGAGCCGAAGGCAGACACTTAACTGACTGAGCCACCCAGGCATCCCTAATAACATTGTTAAAATATTTATATTGTCATTTAGCCTTGAATAAGAATTAGTGGAAATGATAAAATTATTAAGTAAGCCAGTCCTCATAACCATATAAAGTTTTTTATATTATCATAAATAAAATGGTAATTTAATAGTATTGGAATGAAATAGAATGTGATTCCATGTCTGTAACTCAGGGTTCTAGGCTTGTCTCTGAAAAGTAGCTCTGCAACATGAACATAACAATTCATTTTACCTTATTCATTCCTATTTGCCCTTTTTTGTAACCTAGAAAGGATGAATACGTGCGGGGTTCCTCTAAGAAAGCTGAAATAAGGGCACCTGGGTGGCTCAGTTGGTTAAGCGACTGCCTTCGGCTCAGGTCATGATCCTGGAGTCCCTGGATCGAGTCCCGCATCGGGCTCCCTGCTCGGCAGGGAGCCTGCTTCTCCCTCTGACCCTCTCCCCTCTCATGTGCTCTCTCTCTCTCATTCTCTCTGTCTCAAATAAATAAATAAAATCTTTAAAAAAAAAAAAGCTGAAATAAATAATACAATTTAGAATTTGTAGTTGCCTTTGGCTTCATCCAACTTCCATTCTTGACCCTTACACCTTTTTTTTTTTTTAAGATTTATTTATTTGAGAGACAGAGAGAGTGTGTGTGTATGCAGGAGTGGGGGTGGGAGGCGGGTGGGGGGGGGGAAGCAGACCCCTGCTGAGACACAGGGCCTGATCCCAGGACCTTGAGATCATGACCTGAGCCGAAACTAAGAGTTGGACACTTAACCGACTGAGCCACCCAGGTGCCCAGACCCTTACACCTTTTCTATTTGCAGACAATCCCCCTCCCCTTCGCCCACTGGTTTCACCATTAGTACACTTATTAGTGCTGTTCTCTAGTCATGATCCATGCGGATACTTACAATCATCACATTCCTACTCGATGTGCCCTTAGAGGTACTTTCCAACTAAATAAATTACTATAAAATGTAATGATGGGACAGCATGTCTTAGTGTGTTTTATGAATCTAGACTTGAGTTGTCCAATAAAGTCACCATTAGCTTCAAGTAACTTCAAAATTCGATTAAAACTAAATAACATTAAAACTCAGTTCCTCAGTCACACTGGTTACATTTCAAATATTGAATAGCCACTTGTGAAGAGTGGCTACCCTTTTGGGTTTTGGAAAACAGAGATAAGGAACACTTCAATCATTGAAGAAATGTCTGTTGAACAATGCTACTCTAGATTCACAATAGTCTCTTTGGAAATAAGGGCCATACGATAAATGAAATATATTTGGAAAACGCTGTGTATTTCATTATTCTACTGGAGACCTGTAGGATTATTTTTTTAATTTTAGTCATTTTAAACCCAGTATTTCCCAGATTAAGTGAATCAGAAATTCATTTTTACTTCTTGTGTAGACTCAGGAAAAATGGGTGTTCCATGTAACACACTTGGAGGGAACATGATAGAGCAATTTAAGAAATGATTTAGGGGTTCTGGGTGGCTCATTCGTGAAGTGTCTGACTCTTGATTTTGGCTCAGGTCATGATCTCATGGTCATGATCTCAGGGTGGTGAGATTGAGCCCCACATTGGCCTTGGCACTCAGCTAGGAGTCTACTTGAGATTATCTGTCTCCCTCTCTCTCTGCCCCTCCCCTCCTTGCTCACATGTGTTCGCTCTCTCTCTTTCAATAAATGACTTGAATCATGTATGATGAGATTCTTGTATATAAAGAGATTTAGCTTATAATCATAAATTTAATATTTTTTTAAATATTTACCAACATATGTTCTGTAGTACATAAGTAGACTAATGGAAACTCTGTGCTTAGTTAAAAGCTAATTCAAAAATGCAAGGCCTCTTTTTGTTTGTTTTTCATGGGATAATTTTTTAAAATTTCATGTTTTAATTTGTACATAAAAGTGAAGGCTTGGGGTGCCTGGGTGGCTCAGTCGTTAAGCATCTGCCTTCAGCTCAGGTCATGATCCCAGGGTCCTGGGATCGAGCCCCGCATCGGGCTCCCTGCTCGGTGGGAGGCCTGCTTCTCCCTCTCCCACTCCCCCTGCTTGGGTTCCCTCTCTTGCTGTGTCTCTCTCTATCAAATAAATAAATAAAATCTTTAAAAAAAAAAGTGAAGGCTTATTGGTTATTAAAGTTACTAAAGTTAGTTTGGGCATGCACTAATATTAACTCATGGCTGAAGGTTCTAGTATAGCACTCTAAAAAGTGGCCCACAAAGAAATTATTTAAAAGGTCACATAACTTCTATTATATATGTACATAGCAAATGTTAAATTCCCATAGTTTGGGTGAATAGAAATTCATTATCAATACATTATCATTATTGCTAGGAGGTGGTTGGGGTTATGCTTAAACATTAATATTTAATTAACACATTTGTAGGATTACTTTTAGTTATTACATTGGCTGGGCATTTGGTTGTGAAAAATTGCTAATTGTTTTGTCATTTTGATCAGTAATTTGTTCTGTCTCAGTTCTTCAATATGATCAAATTCTTGGGCCATCTTAAGTTGGCCACCATTAAAACAGAGTTTTCAGTCTACTGCCATCCCATCCTGAATGCGCCCAATCTCATCTGCTCTTGGAAGCTAAAACAGAGTTTTCAAATACGTATCTAAAGTTATATCACTAGTGAATGATGGAATCAGGATGCAGGCATGCTTATTTGGAAATATAGTCTATTCTTTGCTTTATTTATGTCTCAATACTGGATTTAGGTATTATAATGATACTTTGGTAAATGAATTTTCTGTAGTAGAAAGAAAAGACACATACAACATTTGCAAAAACAAGGGCAAGGGCAGAACCAAAGGGAGCAAAGAGAAGTTTTTATTCTGATGGAGAGAGGAAGTGTCAACCCCTCTTTGATGAGGTCAGCATTTCGGGAGACACAGTAAGACAGTCTGTAAATGCATATGTAAAACCAGTCCTTTTGTGGATAAACAAAGCCTGTCAGAAATCAGAAGATAGTAAATCACAGCTGAAGTGTGCCCTTTCTGGGTGATGTAAGAGTCATTGTGAATAGCGAACAGTTTAAAAATAGAAGAAATAACAAATATACAGAACATTTTTAACCTTTTTCACAGGAAAAAAGTTATCTAAGATAAGAACTTTGCCTTCACTATCGATCTTCACCTATAGAAATGAAGATGATGTAAAACTAAGCTAAACTGAACATATGCAGTGGAATGCAACCAAGTATGAGACTATGTTTAAAAGACATATGCACAAGAAAAATCCTGGGTGACAAAATACATTATAAAAGGCCTTTCTCAATTTATAGCATGAAATATAGCAATATATTGTGTAGGAAATTCTTTCAAGCAGCACATGAAAAGAGATATTGACATCTCCTTTTATTTATTATTATTACTTATTTTTGTTGCATTTCAAAATAATACTACTCTCCTCTAAATAAAACAAAGGCATATGCATTGCTAAAATTAGGAAAAATAGAAACAAGTAAAGAAAAAAATAACATTTATCCATGTATTGCTTTTAAACTTGCCAAAACCCAGAGATCCTCTATTTTTTCTGGAAGTTTTTTTTTTTTTTCTTACCTTATCAAATTGGTAAAGTTGGAGATATTTCAAGTTTTCACTAATTCACTAACTTCATGATCACACATTTATTTATATACTCATTTATGCATGTGTCTGTATATATGTGTATATATGAAAGTTTGTATGTATTTGTATGTTTGTTTGCTTGTCATTTTTTACCAAACATCTTGACTCTGTCTAGGTATTCAAAGCAATAAGCTGCATTATTTTTGTTGAATATTGAGGCAAATCCTGTCAAATAGTTATCTTTATTTGATGAAAGTAAACACTCTAGTTAAATAAATAATAGCTGCCCACCTAATGATATTATTTTCCTTGAATCCTGATCTGCTCTATCTCAAAACTAAGTCCTACCTCACATTATTAAGGACATTTAATTTATTATATATTGACACCTACTTTTATTCTGCTTGGAAACATTGTGTGTTTTTCCAATTACATACCTCTTGTCTCTTCAATCAACCTATGAATTCTCAAATTAGTAGCCACATATTCCACTAATTTTGAATGCCTAAAATACAGGTTAAGTGTTTGGCGGTCTTTTTCATTATGAATGCTTACTGAGAATCTATAAAATATAAGTGATACAAAGAGTATATGATACACTCCTGAATTAAAGAGAATTGATGGATACTTTTCAAAACTCGACTCAAATGTCTTGAAAAAAATGTTGCCATAGTCAACAACACTTAAAATTCTTATTTGAACAACTCAGACAGCAGGATCACAGGCTGTGTTAATAGTAAATGTTTTAGTGGGAGTCCCAGAGCATCATTTTAGAGAAAACCCTTTTTGAAGATTAAATTATAATTTTTGACTCTCATAGATGTTTTTTACTTTTTTGGGGGGGGGCTTGTATAACTGTTAGCCTTTTCTTTTTTTCCCATGAAGACAGCAGTATTTTGAGCAATTGTAATAAATCTAATGCTTTCTGCTTTCTTCACTCTCAGTTATGTTATAGACCTGAATAAGATGATTGCGGTAGACAGCTTCAGAAATGGCTCCCCATGATCCCTTCTTCCTGGTATTTATGCCATTATAGTATTTCTCATGAGGTTCACATGGCAAAGAACAGAGTCCAGATTTCATCCAATAACCCAGAGGAACTGAGTCCTCTTTCATCCAACAGGCAGCAAAGAACACAGACCTTCGGTCCAATAACTCAGAGGAACTGAGTCCTATCAACAACATGAATACGTTTGGAAGAAGATCCATCCCTAAATGAGGCATAAGTGACTGAAGTCCCAGGTGATAACCTTGATTACAGATACTGTGTGTCAGAAGTACCAACTAGGCTGCCCCTGGATTCCTAACCCATAATAATTGTGAGATAATGTTTATTGCTTTAAGTGACTAGATTTTAGGATAATTATTATACTGCAATAGATAACAAATGCAATAGTAGACATGGAGAATGCAAAGGAATATCCGCATATGCAAGAATAGGATGATAATAATAATATATATGCACTAACCAGTAATGGATATGCTTGCTTTCCCCAGAAGACACAAAAGAGAACATATTTTTAAATCCTTACTGCAATGCTATTATTACCACTTCTAGAAAATCTAGTATTCAAAAGTATTTTGAAGACTAAAAGAAATCCTACAGATTACCTATCCCAAAGTTTAAAATGGTATGATGCCTTGATAAAGTCACGGGTCACTATTTTCCCTACTTATCTTTGGCCCTCAGTTCCTCTAGCTTCAACACAAGTTCCCATCTTATTTAAGAAACAAAACAAAACAAAACAAAACACATGTATAATCTCTTTTGTGCAGATTCATTTGCTTTTAGCAGCTGTTGGTTGGAAATTGTGGTGGTATGCAAAGACATGGTGGTAACTACCAAAGGTAAAATTCAAATTCCTGTCGACTTTTTTTTTTTTAATCCAGAATTTCTGTACATGAGCCATGTGCATCTTTAATGACCTTCAAGGATTTTAAAGTTATGGACTCCTCCAAATGTGTAATACACTTCCTGGACTATGGCCCTAGATCATTAAAGACTGAAAGCATCGTGAAGAATAATGTCCTAAAGCACGGTTGTCTTTCTCATTTACTACCACATCTAACTGCCTTAGATTCTGAAAGATGTTGCTTATAAACATTTAACCTTCTTTTCAATGATTAATTGAAGAACATGTTTACTAGGCACTACCATTTAAATTCCCTGCAGTGAGTACTGGCCCAGTAGCTTTTTATCAGTCCCATAATTCTGGCTAAGGTCAGGGTTTGTATTTCAAGTTGCACGAACATTTATTAATTCACATATCTTAACCATTTTACAACTTAGCTCAAATATTAAAATATAAGCAATTCAAGTAGGAGATCAAGAATCATCTACTGTTTATTTCATAGAGTGGTACCAAATTTAGCCTGTTGACAATGTTTGACTTCCCATGTACTGAAGGTATTCAATCGTGCTGTCATTTCCAAATTAGCTTTTTAAGATAAGCTCTGAAAGTTAACGTTCAGATATTTTTATTTCTTTTAATATTCCTGTGTGCTAGTCATATAGCAAACTCGAGGGTGTTTTGCTTATCATTATTTCAATTTGCTGTTCAATCTTTACAAATACTTCCTCCTGAATGTGCAAAACCTAAGATCAAGATAAAAATAATGGCTGGGAAACATTTCATTTAAAATGTAATACCCAATGTCAAAGCCAAAAATAGTTTAATGTAATATTTCTTGATATATCCATTGTATTAAATATAATTACTATCAGTATATAGATACATTAAAAAGAAAAAAAATCATAAAATAAAACTTTGTAGCTCCAGATTTACATTTTATGTTACTCGACTGGGTACTAGGATCTATCAGTCAAATAAATGCATTTTGAATGTTAATCAAGTTATCATGAAAATATTCAAAACTACGTCAAGTAGCCAACGGTCAAGTTCAAATTTTATAATAAAAAAAGATATATAGAATTTTCTACCATGTGACATTTATTATCAGTTTCTGGAAAGTGAATGAAATAGGAGGACATAATTAAGTTAGGGTTTTTCACAAGAGAAAATATAAGGCAATGAAAAGAAAAGGATGAAGTCTTGAATAGAGGGAGTCTTGAGAAAGAAATTAAAGTCTTATTATATGGTCTCTCTAGATTGTAAGGGAGAATAAACATTGAAAATCATTAATTGAGAATAAATAGGGGCAGAATGGGAAGGTAACGAATGCATTAGGGTAAGTAAATATGGGAATTAGTGAGAGCTAGAAGGGCTGTAGTTAAGCTATCTTGATGTTTAATTAATTCAGAGATAAAGCTGTTCAATATTATGTTAGGCTGCAGGATATAGTTATGAGATGAAATTAATGGAGTGGAGGTGAAAATCACTGGGTTAGAGGAATCAGGGGCCAAGTACGTGATCCCTTCTGTGAGAAATCCACTTATTTGCTGAAGTTTCTCAGATCATGATGTTAACAAAGGTAGAGAACATGAACTGGTACCAGAAGAATGTGAAGATGTATGAGCTCCAAACGGACTATTTTTCTAAAAACAAAAATGTCATGTTTAGGAAAGAAATAATTTTGAGTAAGAAAAATCATACTGCACTACCATCTGCAACACTTCTTATAGGGAATAGCACAATAAGAAATCTTCAAAAACTGCAAAGAACATAATTACGTAGCAGGGAGAGGTATGTCCAAGGTAGTTTAAGAGGCAAGAAGAAATATTCTAGAATCAGGTGAAATGTAAAGGACAATGAGTTTATAGGACATGGGGGAAGGATCAGCATCAGAATAGAAGCCACTCTGCTGACTCTGGTATATAATAAGCATAGCCATCATGGGTGGAGGTGCATGAGAAGACAGACACCCAGTGGAATTTGAGTTTGGATGAATGTGATGGATGAGTAAATAAAACAGTATGGTGGAACTAACTGGATGTCATCTCTAAGTGGAACCCAGGTGTGAAAATACTTCCAAGCTGAAACAATTACAGACAATGACTGGTTTCAGATTTAGATAATATTCTGTTTACAGTTATTAGCTTCTAGTCATGTAATTTGTAGTCATTAGTTTAAAATCAAAATAGAATGCTGCTGTGTCGGGTGTAGAAATTATCAGGAAATCATTTTTCCTCCTTAAAATATGAGAATAAGCCAAATAAACCACAAAATCATAGTATTTTTCAAAACCCATCAAAGAGCTGGGGATGTAAAGAAATGTAAATAAATTTCCAGAAAGTGACTAGCCTTTTTTTTTTTTAAAGATTTATTTGCTTGAGAGACAGAGAGAGAGCACACACAAGCGCACACACATGGGCACACCTGGGTTGGGGGAGGGGCAAGGGGAGAGGGAGAAGAAGAGAAACAGACTTCCCACTGAGCTGGGAGCCAGCCAGGGCTGGCTCTCAGGACCCTAAAATCATGACCTGAGCCAAAATCAGGAGTCGGATGCTCAACTGACTGAGCCACCCAGGTGCCCCTACCTATTTTTAAGGGAGAAAATACCCTCATTGCTTTCAGCACTTGCCAAAGGGGAAAAAAAAAAAAAAAGAAAGGTTGAGAAGGAACTGCTAGTCTGAGAATTGTGGAGAAACTAGACAAATTTTTAACAAATCCTTAACTGTCACTGGGAGGGCTTGGTGGCTAGAATTATGAGGAGTCCAAGTCCCAACTCCAGGGTGCACTCATGCACCCTCTATTTCCCAAGGACTTCACCACTTGCAGGAAAGGTGGGCAGGGCAGAAGACCCAAGAGAGATGTGCCCAGGTGCAGGACGTCTTTCTGATTGCAGGGCATCAGCACAAGCTGGTTGAAGGCAAGGGCAAGGAGAGCAATGAGAGAGATGCCCTGGAGCTCCTGACGCCTTCCAGCATGCAAGGTAACAGTCTGGGCTGGGCAGAAGGAAGAACAGAACTGAAAAATCTTTCGCAGGGATAAAGGATGCACCAGAGTCACCCTCTACCACTTACCTCGGAAAGAGTAGAGTGGGAGACCAAGCCTTTATCTTTAATTAAAAGCTATTTAACTATGTTATTTTGTTTTCAGACATAACAGAATTTTTAGCCTATACTTATATTCTTGACTTCTACATTTCTTACACTTATTGAATTAAAAAAAATATTGTCTATGTGAACATTTTTTTGGTAATAGATTGATAATTGTGGCTTCCATGGTAGACTAATACATAATGACTTTGTTGTACACATTTCATGTATACTATATAAGAATGTATTTATGGTTTACCTGTTTAACACTCAACATATAGTCTAAGCTTGTTAATTACACAATTCAGGTCTTCTTTATTTTTGTTTTTATCTGTCTCATGAATCTAGCAGCTTTCGAAAATGATGTGTGAATTTGTTCGTGCTACTGTTGTTGAACTGGTTATTTATTTATTTGTTTATTTAATGATTTTATTTATTTATTTGATGGAGAGAGGGAGAGAGAGAGAGCATGCACAAGCAGGGGGAGTGGCAGGCAGAGGGAGAAGCAGACTTCCTGTTGAACAAGGAGCCCGATCTGGGGCTTGATCCCAGGATCCTGGATCATGACCTAAGCCAAAGGCAGACACTTAACCAACTGAGCCACCTGAACTGGTTATTTGTTGGTTTTATCTACTGGAATAAAAGCTTCATAACCACAGAGTGTTTTAACTTATTAATCAATGTCTTCAAAGTGCCTAGAAGAAGGCTTAACACAAAGTAGCCTTCAATAAATGTTTGCTGATTTCAAATTGATATAAATTTACATTATGTATTTTTATATATTCATGTATATTTTCATGATCATTACAGGGTTTTTGTTTGTTTTTTTGAGAGAGAGAGAGACAGCATGAGTTAGGGTGGGCAGGTGCCGATGGAGAGGAAGAGAGACAATCTTAGGCAGGCTCCACGACCAGCGTGGAGCCTGACTCAGGGCTGGATTTCATCACCCTGAGATCATGACCTGAGCCAAAATCAAGAGTCAGATGTTTTAACTGACTGAGTGACCCAGGTGATCCAATCATTACAAAGTTTGATGAGTTACTCTTTTGAGTTTTGTATTATTGTGTCAGTGTATTGACACAACATTTCTCAATATAAATGATTAATTTATTGTTTAGAATAATATGTTGTTTGATTTTGAAATTGCGATTCCTGCTTGCTTTTTGTTCAAAGTGGTGATACATTACGGGGGTGGGCCATGAGGATGGTCTGTCCTGAATATAGACAATAGGAGAGTGCATTGTTCGTAGAGATGTAAGAACAATAATACACTGGTTAAAATTCAGTCTGCTTTCAATTATCATGACGAACTGGCAATTATGAACAATGTCAGTGATAAAGCACTCCTGCTTGCCAGGGTACA
>NW_028026121.1:0-620 GCF_054177405.1 Leptonychotes weddellii
TCCACTCCAGGTCAAGCATTCTGATTACTACAGCCCCAAGCCTATGTAAATATTCTGTTCCTCTTCAAAATCTTGCATATTAATTTTAGCATCCACCAATGGCTCTTGTTTGCAATAATTATTGTATGGTATTTATCTAACAGTGAGTTCTTATTACCGTCTTTCTGTAAGGAAGAGCCTTCCCTTCCTTCCCATTTATTTTTTATATCAGTATGGATTCATGGATATTTATTTTATCATAAGGACTAAAAACCCAATACCATTATGATTTTATCGGTCAAAATGTTCCAGTTTTGGCAACTAGGAGCAGCTTAAGGTTGGTTCTTATGTTCTTTTAACAAGTTTTCATCCCATTTTGAGCACTTCCTTACTTTCTGGCCCAAGATGTCCCAAGCTCAGCTTGTATTTTCCCTCCTCTAACCCTGACATCAACTACTTTCTCCAAGGAGTCTTGATTCCTTTTCTTGGGGCATAAGTGTTTATAAACCATGATCTAAGCACTGTGTGTGCTCATTACTATGGGAGTGCAATTCCTTCTAGAATCTCTTAACGGACAGACCTATAAAACATATGGAAGAATAAGCATCTGCGTGTACATCTACATCGGTATTGTTGGAGGC
>NW_028026122.1:0-620 GCF_054177405.1 Leptonychotes weddellii
CTGGGACCATGACCTGAGCCAAAGGCAGACACCTAAGGACTGAGCCACCCAGGTGCCCCAGCTTTAGCAATTTAAATTTCCACATTTGCTATAGGAAAATAGCCTTGTCCCCATGATCCCAGTCAACAACAGATGAAAGAATTCTCTTCAAAATTGACAGTTTGATTAGTGTAAATTTTTACTTCAATTTGAATTTTTTGGCATTAGACTATTAGTGCAGTTGACAATCATATATTCTTCACTAAATGAGATTTAATATTCTCTAAATTGTCTATTTCTATTTTTTACTTGTTTCTGTTTAAATTTTTTTCATATATATTGTTAATTTATAAGAGGTCTTTGTTTTAGAAATCATCCTTTGGTCTGTCAGTGTTACACATTTCATTTCAACATTATTTGACTTATGAATTTTTTCAGTGGATTCCCCCCCAGTTGTATCTTTTGTCAATCAAAATGGTTAAAACACATGTAATTAAATAGGCTTTTTTTTTCTTTTGTTACCTTCTGCCTTTAAATTCTGAAGTAAGAAAACTTCTGACCCCTTTATATTATGATGGTCTCATATTTTTAAATAAGATTTTACTTATTTATTTTTTATATTTAGAATTTTAAAACATTTA
>NW_028026123.1:0-620 GCF_054177405.1 Leptonychotes weddellii
GGGGGGAGACCTCCCTGGGTGACTCAGGCCCGCCCTGGACCCCCGTGTTTGGGGGATGGTAGTTGTCCCTGTTACAGTCACTGCCTCGGGGCCACGGCTCGGCAGGGGCTGCAGGGCACTGAAGCACGGTGTCCACGTGAGACATGTCCCCGCTGACCACAGCCCCTGCAGCCCGCTCCCGCGGGTCAGAAGCAAAGGGCCCATCTCCCCTGCCCGGATTCGATGTGAGGTTCCCTCCCTCCGGGGCTGCTGTCCTGCCCCGCTCTGCCCTGCCTCTGTGATGCTGGTCCTTCTGCTCCATCGGATGCTGTTCCGTTCTCCCGATTCCCCACCTGCAGACTCACCTGTGGTGAGCCAGGAGAGGCTTCATCTGGGACTGCCTTCCATTAACCTCACAGAGGACGGAGGCCAGTCTCAAGGTGTGGAAGGGGGCTCCCAAGATAGAAGCACCTCACGGTTGCAGAGCTCAGTTTACGACCCCATGATCGCGAAATCCCGCAGAATGGAAAGAACAAGGGAAATGGCGCAAAGCAAAGAGCACATGCTGAACGGAACTGGAGCATCCCGGGCTTTGTAGAGAGGATCAGGACTGGCGGTGCAGCAGGGCGGGGGGCCTGTCC
>NW_028026124.1:0-620 GCF_054177405.1 Leptonychotes weddellii
CTCCTTATTGCCAGTAGTAAAGTCTCAGTGGAGACTGTGAAACTTAAAATCTCTGATTTCATTAGCATCCAGAGGGGAAATCCAGGGAGAGGGAGAAGAGGGGGTAAAAGGGAGTTGCTTCTGGCACTAATTAATGGTAAAGACGAACAACATAGTTGGTAAAGTTAATCTGGAACTTTTTTGCAAGTATAGTCTCTTTTGTGGATTGTCTGGTTGGAGAAAATGGAAAAGGAATGAGCTCAGGTGTTGCTCTGCATTACCTGTTGTCTCCACGCATCAGCGAATGCAGGTCTCCCTTCTGACTGGTCCCTGCCAGGATCCTGTTTTTGCTAATCATGTCACCCAGGCCATGCCCACAGTTGGATGAACTCTTCCCTCTCTCTCTCTGACTCTACCTCACCGACTTCTTCTTTTCAGGTCTAATCTAGACATGGATCTTTCATTCCTCTTCTGGGTTTTCTCCTCCTCTGTCGTTTAGAGCTTCAGGCAGATAAAGCATTTTAGGCTCTTCTCTGAATGACATCCGGTGAGAGTCAGCCAAGTTTCCTTTTCGAGTCTTCTCAGCCCACAAGGTTATTAATGTGGCACAGCAGGAATCTGAGTTAAAACAAAGTCCATCT
>NW_028026125.1:0-620 GCF_054177405.1 Leptonychotes weddellii
AGGAAATCAGATGGGGAGACGAACCTTGAGAGACTATGGACTCTGAAAAACAAACTGAGGGTTCTAGAGGGGAGGGGGGGTCGGAGGATGGGTTAGCATGGTGATGGGTATTAAAGAGGGCACGTTCTGCATGGAGCACTGGGTGTTATATGCAAATAATGAATCATGCAATGCTACATCAAAAACTAATGATGTAATGTATGGTAATTAACATAACATAATAATAATAAAAAGTAAAATAGGATGAAAACATGAGGCAAAAAAAGATGAAATTAACAGATATGTACAGAATATTCTATCAAAACACCAAACAGAATACACATTCTTTTCAAGTACCCATGGAACATTCTCCAAGACAGATCACATGTGAAGTCATAACACAAGCCTCAAGAAATGTAAGAAGCCTAAAACCATAGCATGTGTCTTTTTAAACCTTAAATATGAAGCTAGTAGTCAATTACAAGGAAAAAAATAAAAACCAAACATGTCAAGGGCAAATGACAAGCTATTAAGCAAACCAATAGGACAATGACAAATTCATCAGAAATCAGAAACACATAAAAAGAAATGAAAATGAAAACACAATGGTCCAAAATATTGCAGTCACACCAAAAAGAGGT
>NW_028026126.1:0-620 GCF_054177405.1 Leptonychotes weddellii
GCTTGGTACATGGTAAGTATTTAAATGGTGGCTATTATTTAATCTGAGTCTTCTATCCTTAATATTGGATATTTTTATTGGGATACCAGGAGGGAGATCAAGTTAATATTTTATACAAAATACTTTTCTTATATCTATTTTTTTATTTTTATTTTTGTTTTCAAAATACATTTCTTTTAAAACATCATTTTGGCACCACATAAGAATTTGTTAGTCATGGAAAAACAGAAGTATATTTCTAGCTTGAACTGAAACCATGCTTTGTTTAAAAACTTGTATTCAAGTTGGATGTAAAAAATAATACATTATGGTCAGAATGATTTGTGTCAAAAAGAAAAAAATTGAGGAATAGCTCAAAATTATTCTTAAAGCTTTAAAAAGGAGGTAACTTAATATCCTTAACATATTAGATACAGAATCATTGAATAAAGTCTCAGTGATGCAGTAGATGTTCCTTCTTTCAATTTTATCAGTTTGCAAAATTCATGAGGTTAATAAGTATTAAAAATCTCATTACTGTACCATATCAGATAGGGATGTAGCTCGAGGGTGTAATAAACTAGTTCTATTGTTGAAACTCCATCAAAAAGCAAGACTGCACTTACCCAGCATCATAAAAA
>NW_028026127.1:0-620 GCF_054177405.1 Leptonychotes weddellii
GTATACTGCTGGGGAGGATCGAGTCAAGAGGGAAAATTAATCATGTGGGGGTGAAAGGAACAGTTGCTGGAGGACTGATCTTACGGGGCAAGAAGACATGGACTCCGTGCCTGGGTGGGCGGTCGGCCTCAAACGGGAGCACAGATAGCCCTGCGGTAGGAAGCGGAGGGAAGGCAGGGCGGACGGGTAGCTGGACAGGATAGTGTGGGCACATGGCAGGTCTTCTCTGGGAAGTAGGAAGCCGCGGGCTGGGCCTGCAGATGCGGGGCTGGAGGGAGGAGGTGTCTGGGAGCACGGGAGCGTGAATGGACCAGGGAGGCGTACTGTGCTCCTTAGGCCCTCCTGAGTCACGGATCACAAATTTAAACTGAGCCCAGTGGGTGAGGTGGTAAGTCAGGTGCTGGTGGAGGCAGCAGAGGGTGGAGGGCAGGGCGGGGAGGTGAGGGTGCAGGGGAAGCGTCAGTGAGATGGACCACTGGGACCTTGCTGGGTGAGGAGGAAGCCAGGCCGGGAGGGGAGTGAGGACCTGAGGGCAGTGAAAGGATTAGGGGGTCTTGCCTGGGCAGAGCTGTGGGAGTCGGCGCTACAGGGAGCGAGCTGGACGGACGGGAGGTGGAGGT
>NW_028026128.1:0-620 GCF_054177405.1 Leptonychotes weddellii
TGATGACTGTCATTAAAATGAAATTGCTGTCTTGAGATGAAATTTCTGTGAACAAGAGAGCATCAGTGAGTTTCTCAGGGGGCTCTTTCTGAGCCTTGATCTATAGCATTGAAGGAGGTGGGGCTTTCCTGTGTCAGCACAGAACTCAAGAGTACCAGGAGGGAAGCTTTCTCTGGGTGTGATGCTGACCTCAGAAAGGGAAGTATGAGACCTGGGGAAAGAGGAATCCCGAGACACACAGTGTAAAGGTCTGATCAGCTCATCACAGGATTGGTTCCAATTGATTAGCATCATGAATTCTGCCAGTTTACATGCTGAATCCATTCCAAGTGACAACTAAATTGTTCTGTTTAATTTTAATTCTCACATTAGCACTACTTAAACATGGGGGTTCTTTCATGCTTTCTGGAGCACCACCCCCCTTTTTTTTTACTCCTACTGTCAGTTCAGACATCTGAGATGGTCCTTACTTCCAGTCAGTATGATGTCTTGGACCCATTAATTCAAAACTTGTAATCAATTCTTCTTCAGCGACTTTTGGTTCTTGAATAGAGACGAAAATCTCCATCTAGGGTTTCTGTTAGGGAGTTCTCTGAGCACTCTGCACCTGCCTGACTCAG
>NW_028026129.1:0-620 GCF_054177405.1 Leptonychotes weddellii
TTTTTTTAAGATTTTATTTATTTATTTGAGACAGAGAGAATGAGAGAGAGAGAGCACATGAGAGGGGGGAGGGTCAGAGGGAGAAGCAGGCTCCCTGCCGAGCAGGGAGCCCGATGCGGGACTCGATCCAGGGACTCCAGGATCATGACCTGAGCCGAAGGCAGTCGCTTAACCAACTGAGCCACCCAGGCGCCCTATAAGGGAAGATTCTTGAGCTACAAAATATAAACAACATTAGATGGATATCAAGATATAAGTGAAGATGGAAATTGTAGAGAAAAGTAATAATAATATTCACAGAAGTGTTTCTTCAACAGGGATTCATGGAGCTTGTGAAAATGATATGATTAAAGACCCTACCCCTGTTACTCCCGTTGAATAAGTCTGGCATGTGTTCCCAGCATTTTTATGTAAAGCCTCACAGATGATTCGGATGAATAACATTGTTTGATGAAGACTGGGCCAGAGATAACTCAACAACTTGGGTTAACCCTCATATTCAGCAATGCTACTAGATGTAGGTGTAGAATGCCCCAAATTATGATTTTGTGGCACCTGCAAAAAGTGTTTCATGATCATATGCATATTAGTACAGTAAAACTATACCAAAAAAAAAAAAA
>NW_028026130.1:0-619 GCF_054177405.1 Leptonychotes weddellii
TGCTGTGCTATGCTATGCTGTGCTAACTTATGCTATTCTATGCAATGCTATTCTATGCTGTGCTGTGCTATGCTGTGCTATGCTGTGCTATGGTGTGCTACGAGATGCTGTGCTGTGCTATGCTATGCTATGCTGTGCTTTGCTATACTATGCTGTGCTAAGTTATGCTATTCTATGCTATGCTATTCTATGCTATGCTATGCTATGTTATGCTATGCTATGCTATGCTAAATTATGCTATGCTGTGCTATGCTACTCTATGCTGGGCTATGCTATGCTGTGCTATGCTATGCTGTGCTATTCTGTGCTATGGTGTACTATGCTGTGCTAAGTTATGCTATTCTATGCTATGCTATTCTATGCTATGCTGCGCTATGCTATGCTGTGCTCAGTTATGCTATTCTATGCTATGCTATGCAATGCTATGTTATACTATGCTATGCTCTGCTATGCTATTCTATGCTGTGGTGCGCTGTGCTATGCTGTGCTGTGTTAACTTATGCTATTCTATGCTGCGCTGTGCTGTGCTTTGTTGTTCTGTGCTATGTAGTGCTATTCTATCCTATGCTCTTCTATGCTGTGCTATGCTATGCTGTGCTATGCTGTGCTGTGCTGTGCT
>NW_028026131.1:0-10678 GCF_054177405.1 Leptonychotes weddellii
TGGAATATTACTCAGCCATCAGAAAAGATGAATACCCAACTTTTACATCAACATGGATGGGACTGGAGAAGATTATGCTAAGTGAAATAAGTCAAGCAGAGAAAGTCAATTATCATATGGTTTCACTTATTTGTGGAACATAAGGAATAACATGGAGGACATTAGGAGAAGGAAGGAAAAATGGTGGGGGGAGGAATTGGAGGGAGAGATGAACCATGAGAGACTATGGACCTGAGAAACAAACAGGGTTTTAGAGGGGAGGGGAGAGGGGGAATGGGTTCGCCTTGTGATGGGTATTAAGGATGGTACGTACTGCATGGAGCACTGGGTCTTATACGAAAAAAATGGATCGTGGATCACCACATCAAAAACTAATGATGTATTGTATGGTGACTAACATAACATAATAAAATTAAAAAAAAGAAAAAAAAGAAGAAGAATTCATCCATCTCTAATATTCAACACTCATTGCATACATATATTTTGTTAAACATTTACTGTGTTCCAAGATTGTGCTAACATGATGAATATTCAAAAGGAGTGGGATACAAGATCAAAGCTGCTCACTGGGAGAATCCTACTAAGATCAGCCTTATTACTGGAACTGCCAAAAGGTCTCTATTCATTGGACAAGCCTTCCTCAGAGTATTTCACAGCCACCTTCCACACAGTAAGTTTTGCTTTTGGAAAAGTAGAAGTCTAGCAGAGGATAGGAAGAGTGGGTGCAGGTAGGAAGAACAAGGAAGTCAACAAGACACTGACAGAATCAAATTGTAAGTTCTTTATTACTTCTTGTTTCTCAGTCATTTCCCAGTTAAGGGCCAAGATTGTGATGAGGATAGAAATGAACTGGATCTTGTTGGGAAAAATGAGCAAGCTACCCATACGTATTTCCCCAGTCAACTACCCTCACTCTTGGGGAAGCAGACAGGTCTGTTCATACACAGGGTGAGGTCACTGGATCAGGAAATAAGACCAGCACCAAGGGCAGTCATCCAGAAACTAACCAGCAGCCTAGAAAAGGGCCACCCAAAGGACTCTGCCCAAGTAGGGAAGTATCTAATCAAGCCAAGCAGTCCATTGCTCTGGGGTCTGGACCTGAGTATACAGAAAGCAATGGCCAGTTGGAGCATGAGAAGAATGTGCAAGCTGTAAGAAGAAGAGGGAGCACCTGAGACCTTAAGTCTCAGAAGGTCTTCTGGGTGCTCCTCTACTCTGCCTGTGTCTTCTAGACTACTCCCTCCTCCTTCTTAAAGTAGCTTATTCTTTATCACCATAGGAATATCCCACATGTAAGGATGATGAGTCTAGGAACCAGCTTACATGAGTCATTGTTGAAGGATCTGAGGACTTTTGCTTAGAACATGAGGGTTTCCATCTAACAACTTGCAGGCTATCTGGGAAAGAAATGAAATGAGACAGAAAAGTTGGTCTGCGCTATATAAACCACACACTGTGCAGGGCTCTCCAAATCCATCAGTTGCAATATCCTGATAACAGTCTTACAAAATACGTGTAAATAAGTGCTACTCCTCTACCTCAAAAAATGAGGCTTAGAGAAACATATCACTATTCTCTACACATGGCTGATCCAGGATTCAAATTCTGCTGATGGTTCCAGATCAGAAGGAAACACAGATGCCATCAAATTACATGCTCTCACTGGGTCCTGCATAATTCATTCTGCATCTTGTTGCCCCCACAGTCCCTGACACCAAGTCTTGTATCTAGAGAATGCCCAATAAACGTTCAAAGAAAGAAGTAGAAAGAAGGTAAAACCTTTGAGTAGGGAAAAGTTGGGAGGAAGGAAGAATAGAGTGAGTCACATATATGGCACCCATTCTGGTGACAAGAGTGGCCTCCTGATGAGGCTTTACCTTACCTTGGAGGGAAGCCTACTGTCATTGTTCCCTCCATTTTTCTTGTATCCCTTTACTATCTGGGTCTGTGCCAGCTCTGTATATGTGGTCACTCCCCACAACCTACACCTGGGTTCCTATTGTCAGCTGCCATGACTGGCCTTGTTTGTACTGAGAGCTGGCAATACCTCAGTGTATTCCCTCCAGGATAAGACCTTAACTAATGATGTTTGGGGGGATTATAAATGCTTTTTGCACCTGATCTGGATAATTCTTAGGTGTTATCACTGAACTCCCTTTTGGAATACAGCCTAAATTTCCCAGGACCTTTTCTTGATACTACATCTTTGTCCTTTTCCTTCCTGTCCCACTTTCCTAATCCCTTTCCAGGTTTTCCTTGGAACATTTCCAAATAAATCATGTTTGTACAGATTCTTATTTTAAGGTCTTCTGGGGAACCCAACCTAAGGCACGAGCCTCATTAGAAACTTCCCTTTGATAGCTGAAGCCTTCCAGTGACCTCTTCTTTGCCACACCTCAGCTTTGATAGGGCCTGACACTCAAGTTCAATTCTTAAGCAAGTTTTTAAGGATTTCTTCTTACCCTTTTTTGGTCTTCAGCCTCTGGTATGTGAGTATTGGGGGTAGAGCTTGAATTCTTAAGTCCTTTGCTCAAAACTTCTTTTTTTTAAGATTTTATTTATTTATTTGACAGAGAGAGAATGCACAAGCAGGGGGCGTGGCAGGCAGAGGTAGAGGGGGAAGCAGGCTCCCCAGCCAGTGGGGAGCCAGACATGCGGGGCTGGATCCCAGGACCCTGAGATCATGACCCGAGCCAAAGGCACACGCTTAAGTGACTGAGCCACCCAGGTGCCCCCGCTCAAAACTTCTTTCAGAAATTGCTAAATGTTCCTTTTAAAGTATTTCATCACCTGCCTTAAAAAGTTCTAATCAGGAAAATTGAGGGTAAAGTAGACATTAAAATAGAATGTTTATGGTGGATAGAAGAATAATAGTAATTACTGTTGATTTAGTCTATCCAGAATGCCAGTCCTATTTGTGAGCTGCCATCTTTATTCCTGCAACAAAACTGCAAAGAATGTATTATCACACACCTCCTTTTTATAGATGAAGAGGAGACTGGAATCTCATCACTAAGAAATCCATCACAGGATACATGGAGTCCAGTAAAAAAGGCACTGCAGCTGGCAAAGCCCTTCTCCTTGGAGTGGGCGAATGCCATGTTTGAGTGGGCCTAGAAGAAGTTGGCAAGTTCCCCCAAGGTTGGCTGATTCTGATGCCTTGCACTTTAGGACAGTTTGAAGCAGGGCTCAGAAGCATTGATTAGTGAGGAGACAGGAGCCCACCTTTTACCAACCAACACAAAACCCATATGCTCAGAAGTCCCTCTGAGATCCCTCCTTCCACCACAATGGGGAAAGAAAAGAAGATTGGTAAGGTGCCTCCACCTTGGAGAAGGCTAGACTTACATATTCAAAGCCAGCAGAGCAATTTCAATTGAAGCCAAGACCATATTAGTAGGGTGAAAAATAAACACAAACCAGCACAGAATGGCCTTCAACAGCATGTAGTAAGACTTGCACAGCTACCATTTGACTCTATGCCAGATATTGTGCTCAGCCCTCTCTCCCATTAAATCCTCACAGCAGTCTCATGCATGTATTCTATTCTTATTTCCTTGTAGCTAAATGGAATATGAGAAAGGTTTAGGTAAGTTAAGACCTATGTTCAAGGCCACTCAGCTTTTAAGAGGGGGATCTTAGATAAGAACTGGGCTGCTTATGACCATGTTCTTAACTACTATGCTGTACTATCAGTAAAGGAAGGTTTCCAGGGGGCTACAGAGCTTGAGCTGATCCAGGAGACTCTCCAGAGATAGGGCCTCATGTGTCCTGCCCTTGACCCTGTCTGGGGAGCAGAGGAGAGTGGAGGAGGCATGACTCAGCACCTGCTGATTTGGCCAAACACATGCAGCTGCCTTGCCTCTCTCTCTCTCTCTCTCTCTCTCCCCCTCAGGATGGTCCTGTGTGATGGTGTCATGATTACCTTCCTGTCGTCATCACTGCTGCTATTAATAACACATGAATAATTCAAAAAGTAAACTTTGAGGCGCTGCCAAAGATAGCTCATCCCCAGGCAGCCCACAATGCTGCTTGAGAAGAGCAAGAGGTGCACGTGGAAGAAGACTTTATTTCTCCAAGCTGGTTACATTTTATGCATCCAATAGATTTAGAATCCCCTTCTCACCTGTGAAAGTCCCCTCCCTCAAGCTGAGAGCCAGTGAATAAAAAGAACAGTGTTGGATGACACTGACCTCCATTTCAAAGCATGTCAGCTGATTTCTTTTTCCCTTTTTTCCCATATGAGATTTTCCCAGGGCCTGATGGACCTGGGGTGGGGGTGGGGGGGGTTGCTGGGTGGTAAGAACCAGATGCCCACCAGAGAGAGAAAGCTCTGGGAGACAATTCTGTGTGGTAATGGGTGGTCTCCTGAGGCCTCTTCTGGCCAGCTCTGAAATGGAATCATCCAACAGAAGCCATGCCCTATGGATCAAGAGGTCCTGAGAAGAAATGGGGATTTATGCATCCCAGTAACCAGCCCAGTAATGTGACTAACCAGTCTGGTTTGCCCAGGACTGTTCAGGTCTTAGCCCTGGAAGCCCCACATTCCAGGAAGCCCCAGAAGCGGGAAGGCCAGGATGGTGAGCCCAGGGTCAGTGGGAACTCATGGAAGAACAAATGTCCAGAGGGGAAATTTGTTCTTCAGGAAAGATTTTGACTTAAAATCTTAAAACAAAATGAAACCCAGCCATTTTCAATGCTTGTGAATGTGTGTGAGGTGGACCTGCACACCGTGGCTAGAAATTCAGCTTATATGTCCCAAGCATCTTTAAAAAAGTTTGAAATTTTTCCTGAGAGACTTTCTTGTATGGCTCTCTTAAAAGTTGGCAAAAACTGTGGCACAAGTCTTGGTATTGCAATTTTCTCCTTTTCCTCAAAATATTATAAGAACCAGAAGGAAACAGGTCATTGATCAAAGTGCAGAATGATTAAAATCATAGTCCTCCCATTCATTAGCAATGTTTTTCAGCTAATAAACATTATTTTTCTGTGTGTATAATTTGTCTTTTCTCCTGTTGCTGAATAAACTGCACATATAGTATGAACCCAAATTTGTAGACAGATATTTAAAATACACACACAGACATGTTAGCAAAAGACTAGAATAAAGTACACCCAAAAAAGTTGCTTTAAAGACCATTTTCTCAAGATGAATTTTGGGACGCCTGGGTGCCTCAGTCAGTTAAGCCTCTGCCTTCAGCTCAGGTCATAATCTCGGGGTCCTGGCATCGAGCCCCACATCAAACTCCCTGCTCAGCGGGGAGTCTGCTTCTCCCTCTCCCTCTGTGCTTTCTCTCCCTCTCTTGCTCTCTTTCAAATAAATATAAAATCTTTGGGAAAAAAAGATGACTTTAATGTTTTAGAAGAAACCATACCTTTCTCTATTGTTTAAGTGATATTGAAATTCCAGTGGAAAGAATTCTTGGTTTAATGTTGAGAATCCTTTAACTAAAGCAAACTCTAAAACCTAATAATAAAATATGAATAGCACCATATATTCCTAAAACAATTCTAGTTTCTGGAATGCCATCACTCACAGAATTGCAGAAAGGGATGGGATAGGTATTACTATCTCCAAACCACGAGGAAGGGAGCCACAGCTCAGCGAGGTTAAGTGGCCTGCCCCAGGTGGCAGCAGCTCACAGGTGGGACCTCACGGGGACAGACTTCAGCTCCCCTGACACCCAGCCTTATGCTCTCTGTGGTCCAGGTTGCCTTCCCAGACTTTGAGGGCAGAAACCCTTTGAGGGAAGACTTCTTTAAAAACCAGCTAGGATCTTTCCCTGAGAGATGTTGTGTATTGTTTGTCCAGGGCACTCTCTGTTCTTCTCTATTATTCTAGCATAATTATTAGTAGCACCTTTTTACTTTCAGGAGTAGTCCATTAGAAAACAGGATATCTTGCCTCCTTTTAGAGGATATCAATCCTTTTCAAATTTCTGTCAGGATTTCACAAAACCACCCTTATGGTGCAGGGTGAATGGGCAAGTGACCTCCTGGCCTCATGCCTGGTGGGTGCAGTCTCCAGCTTTGAGCTCTGATTGTTATTCTGAGCATATTTCCTCCCTTCAGCTGTGTCACTGTGAATAGAAAAACTGCAATGAGTAGAACTCTCAGGAATTCAGATAAAATGTGACTGCGGGCAGCTCCACCTGGCCTACATCTGTTGTGTTGGGAGGCTTAGCAGGGCCCGCCAGAGGGCCTGCTGTGTGCTAAAAGGTCCCAAATGGGTCCTGATTTTTTCATTAATTTTTTCAACAATCATACATTTAACAAATGATTACTGAGGACCAGCTAATTGTCAGGCTTGAGCACAGAGCAAGGAACACAGAAGAAAACTCCCTGTGTTCATGGGACCAATACTCCAGTAGACATATAGACAATATGAGAAATATGCACAAATAAATATAAAATTTACATAAATAAGTGTTGTGCTAGTATATAATGGGAACAGGTCTAATTCAAATTGGGTTGTCAGGGTAGAACTCTCCGAGGGGGGAGTTTTATGATGAAACCCAAAAAATAAAGAGGAACCAGGCATAGAAGCATGTGGGCCAAAACAAAAACCACACATAGGAATATCAAGTACAAATCCCTGGGATGGGAAAGGCTTGGCATATTTGGAAAATGAAAGAAAGTTGGTGTGGCTGGACAGTAGTGAGCAAAGTAGAGAGTGGCATGAGGGATGCTGCCAAGTCAGGTGGAAAAGCTCACACAGGGACTGGTGAGGGTCTGGGCCATGGTTTTCAGGGCAATGAGAGATCCTTGAGGTGCCAAGTTATGTGAACAGGCCACTCTGGAGGATGTGCTAGAGAAGGAAAAGTGTGAAGGCAGCAGAAGAGACAGGAGGCAGATGAATGCATAAGTCTAAAAGAGAGAGTAAATAGGCAAAAGGTGTTGCATTAAGATACAGAAGCTTGAATGGTTTTAAGGCTAAATTTTAATACAGTTTGCACAGTAAAACAAAATGATGGATATTGTGGGGGGAGCAGAAAAAAGTAAATAACCAAATATTATATTTAAATTTCTAGCTTGAGTAAGTGGTAGACAGGGTGTCCATTCTTTGAGATGTGACAGAGAGGGGAAGTAAAGATGGGGGGTGATGGGGGAGTAGGTGAGGGAGTCAAGGAGTTGTACTTGAGACATGTTATTTTGAGTTGCCTCTGAAGTATCCAAATGGAGATGTCAAAGGGAAGGTTTGATATGCAAGGCTGGAGCTCACAGGAGAGGTCTCTGCTGGAGACATACCTGTAGGAAGTATTGGCCTATTTGGAAGACAATATGGTAAAACTCCTCAAGAAAGAACAAGTGGTCACTTGTGTCAAAAACTTAGAATATGAAAAGATAAAGATAAGAATTTTTTATAGATTTGGCAAAAATTAGATGTCACTGGTGACCTTGATGAGAGCAGTTTCTGAAGAGTTACAGGGCAAAGTTCACAATGAGAAAGGTTGAAGAGTAGATGGGGAACACTTTTTTAGAAGTATGGCAGACCAAGACAAACCTCCTGGTAATGATGGCTAAATATAGCAAACATGTTTTTAACTGCATAGCTTAGCTCACAAAACTAAGAGAAATAACTAAATAAGTAAATATGTAAAGTAGAAACTGAAAACTAAAATTATAACTATGCCTTTCCAGGTTCACTGGACAGGGAGTTTGAATTTTCATGTCTACAAGTAAATGAAGCTATGAGCCTGTGGGAGGTAGGAAGGTGGAACTGAGACTGACCCTGCCCACAGACCTAGTAAAGCCCAGAGCTCTGGAAAGCTTCATCCCCAGGAAAGGATAGGTTAGAACACTTGGCTATTGCCCTGGGAGACAGCAGAGCTACTCACCCTCCTTGACTTAAGCCCTAGGTTGCATACTCAATTATTTATTTATTTATTTATTTTATTATTTTAAAAATTTATTTATTTTGAAAGAGAGAAGGAGAGTGGGGGAGAGAAGGCAGAGGAAGAGAAACTCAAGCAGACTTCATGCTGAGTGTGGAGCCCTACATGGCCTCAATCTCATGGCCCTGAGATCATGACCTGAGCTGTAATCAAGAGTCAGATGCTCAACTGACTGAGCCACCCAGGTGCCCCTTATTTTAAAGATGATTAGATAGATAGATAGATAGATAGATAGATAGATAGATGATAGATAGATGATAGATTGATTGATTTTAGAGAAAGAGAGAGTGAAAGCATGACTGCACGGAGGGGGAGAGGGAGAGGGAGAAGGAGAATCCTCAAGCAGACTGCCTGCTGAGCACCAAGCCCAAAGTAGGGCTCGATCCCAGGACCCTGAGATCATGACCTGAGCCAAAATCAAAAGCCGCCCACCTAACCGACTGAGCCACCCAGGCACCCCTGGGATGCATACTCTTTTTAAAATGTGATCCAATACACCACTGAGGGAAATTTCCATTGACTCTGAATCCCGACACCATACAACTTTTATGGCTTCTTTTTATGTTCCTCCCATACTAGTTTTCCTCCTCTACCTCTCCCTGTCAGATTGCCCCTACGAGCTGAGAATTCTTCTCCCTTATCACATGGAACCACTGCACTCTCTAACACTACCCTGTCAAAAGTCAGTGTCAGTGTCTCCGATATATTAAACCCCAGGCCCACCTTCCACTTCAAGATGCCCCGATGACCAAACAGGCTCACCACTCCAATTTCCTCATGTTCATGTCATTCATGTTTATAAACTATTGAAACCAAAGAAAAAACAACAAAGTTTTTTTGGTTACCCTCTACTAAAAAGTAATTCACCTATGAAGTGTAGGAATGAAAAATAAATAATAGTTCTTATGAGTAACCTTGGATATTAGAAAACTAAAAACAAAAAACAACAAAAAATAAAACCATATGTATATACTTTCTTCTTTTTTTGGTTACCCTCTACTAAAAGACCCCATAGTGCTATTTATATCAAGAAAATAAAGAATTCAATGGGTATTAAGGAGGGCATGTACTTCATGGAGCACTGGGTATTATACGAAAACAATGGATCATGGATCACCACATCAAAAATTAATGATGTAATGTATGGTGACTAACATAACATAATAAAATTTAAAAAATTAAAAAAAAAAGAAAATGAAGAGTTTATATTGAAATCCATTGGTCTCAAATATGAGTCCCTGAGGAACTGGGCTGGAAGATGTTCTAGGTAACAAGTACCACCTAGCATTCAGAATGTCCCTTCCATCAAAAAGTCAAGAATATGAAGCTTTTTTTCCTGCAGTGATCTTTTCATGCCTGGCTTCCTTTCTCTAAGGTGAGTACTCTACCAGAAAGCTACTTAGTGCTTTGAAAAATGGTCCCCAGGGGAGCCTAGCCTACCAGATTACCTGGACCTGGATTGTAGCTGTGGACAGTGCTTAAATTCAGGCCCAGTTATACTAAAATACTTTTATACAAAAGATCAAGTATGCATTTATTTATTTTGCATATATAATAATATAAATATGTAACTATATAAGTATATATTTAATACATTATGTAAATATTTATATGAATATGAATAATACTAATTATATACATTTACAATATGTATTTTACTTATCTTTTAAAAGATAAGATTAACTCAAACACATATATACATGTTATTAGTTGGAGATAAAACAAAATATATTTAAAAGTGAAATCAGAACTGAGATCATTTCCATAATTATGCACTAAATTTAACAGCACTTCCTGGCAGCCAAGTCAAAAAGAGAAAGAGGTTTAGTTGCATGCCAATCACAAAAGTAAAGACAGCAATTTTCAAAGACATTTTAATACATATTTCATGTACATAAAATGTGAAAAACCTGTATATATTGCTAATGCCAGGAATTCCAGGAATTATAAACTTCCAGTTTTGCTGATGGATTGTTCTGGCAATACTTCAATAGATCCAAGTTCCAGGTGGCAGAATGTGAATGTTCATTTGCTTATGACCCTTTGTTAAAATAAAATGTATTTGTTCTAAAGGAATAAGCAAGAAAGAGAAGAGGAGTACCACAAGTAAAATGATCCACAAATAGTTTTCTGGAATGAGTTAGTGAAATAGAGAAAACTACTGGGCTGTAGTGAACATGGAAGCCAGCCTGTCCTTCAGCACCCTGGATAGGATCCAGGTATAGAGTCCCTGGGTACAACTAAGATGAAGATAAGAAGGGGTTGGAAATAGAGTAATTCTTTAGAAGTCTGTACCATCATACAAGTAGCCACCACCCTCATCCTCCATATCCAGAGGAGGACACTCAGTAATACAGCATTCTTCCCAAGGTGGCTTTTCTCTAAAAACATTGAAAAAATATATGGGCGGACATGAAGGCATTTTGTGTGGGTAATAGTACCACAGAATGAAGCCCTCCTCATTCTGGCAAAGGAGGAAATGGCTTTTAGTCTGAAGCCTGACACTATGATTGTTCCCCACACAACAGAGAGCTCCTAGTCAGAAACTGTATAAATGGGAGGCTACCCAAAGATCATCAAGCATATGAGGAGAGTCAGCAAGATGGAAGGGAAAGGTCAAAATATATAAAATAGAAAACATGCAAATGACACTACAGATAAAGGGCTGGTATCCAAAATCTATAAAGAACTTCTCAAACTCAACACGCAAAAAACAAATAATCAAGTCAAAAAGTGGGCAGAAGATATGAAAAGACACTTCTCTGAAAAAGACATACAAATGG
>NW_028026132.1:0-619 GCF_054177405.1 Leptonychotes weddellii
AAAACAAAAACAAAAAACAGAATATGATCAAATATGATCAGGCTGGTGTATAGATCAGTGCCACACACTAGATTTTGGGTGTATTTTGGTCTGTTAGAAGAAAGTGCCTCCCAAAATTTTAAAGAAAGAAAAACTTGTATATGTACAAAAATAGGGGTTAATATGATGAAGGGATGGAGTATGAATATAAAGATGAAAATTATAAAAGATTTTATAAAAGGAATTGATAAGAAGTTGGTTGAAAAAAGAAAGAAGAGGATTTAAGAAAAAAAAAAGGGAGAGAATGTGATCAGGCAGGAGACTAGAACAAAGCCATACACTAGAGATTTAGGGTATATCTTGGTCTGTTAGAAGAAACTGTATCCCAAAATTTTAAAGAGAGAACAACTTATATATATACCAAAAATAAAGTTAACTACTATGAAGGGATAGAATATGACTCTAAGAATGAAAAATAAAAAAGATTTTTTAAAAAAGCGATTGATAAGATGTTGTTGAAAAAGGGAAAAAGAAAAATTAAAAAAAAGAAAAGAAAAAGAAAGTTAAAAAAAGATTAACTTTGAAAGACTAAAGAATCATGGTAAAAAAGCCATGAATTCTATGTGCAGTATTCCCCTAG
>NW_028026133.1:0-619 GCF_054177405.1 Leptonychotes weddellii
TCACATATTTGAGACCAACCAAAAACAAGACAGACAAAGATGGACAGACAGAACTGACCCCAGAGGAAACAGAGGTGATTCCAGGAACTAATAAGAACTTTAAAATAATTCTAATTAATAATCTCAACATATTTTAAAGGATTCCATAAAATAAAAATACACTTCTAAAAAAGGAACAGAAAATGAAAAAGTATTCTTCCATTTAAAAAATCTCAAAGGAGGGCCACCTGGCTGGCTCAGTCAGTAGAGCATACGTCTCAATCTCAGGGTCATGAGTTCAAGCCCCATGTTGGGTATAGAGCCTACTTTAAAAAATAGAATGGGGGCGCCTGGGTGGCTCAGTCGTTAAGCGTCTGCCTTCGGCTCAGGTCATGATCCCGGGGTCCTGGTATTGAGCCCTGCGTCGGGCTCCCCGCTCCGCGGGAAGCCTGCTTCTCCCACTCCCACTCCCCCTGCTTGTGTTCCGTCTCTCTCTGTCAAATAAATAAAGTCTTTTTAAAAAATGAATAAACTGGGGCGCCTGGGTGGCTCAGTCGTTAAGCGTCTGCCTTCGGCTCAGGTCATGATCCCAGGGTCCTGGGATCGAGCCCTGCATCGGGCTCCCTGCTCGGCGGGAAGC
>NW_028026134.1:0-619 GCF_054177405.1 Leptonychotes weddellii
GAAGGGTGGCCTGGAGCAAGTGGGCCCCCCTAGGCCTCACTTCACAAGGTCTCAGAGCTCTTCCCTGCTTGGCTGCCCTCCTCTGCCTCTGTCCCCCCTTCCCCACTCCCCCAGCCCTATTGCCTTGCAGCCTCCAAAGAGCCTGCCCTTTCCTCTCCCTAGGGGCCTCCTCTGCTCAATTGGCTTCCCTTGCTTTCCAAATTCAGAAAGTTCTGCACATCTCTTAGATACCTCTTCCTCCAGGAAGCCTTCCCTAACCCCATGTGTCAGTGAGGCACCCTCCTCTGTATTCCCAGGGACCCCAGGGGCAACCCTGCAGTATCACTTATCACACAGGATTGGCTTTCCCTGTTGACTCATCTCTCTTTTCTGATAGAGTTATGGGAGCAAGGGCCATGCCTGTATCATTTCTGTATTCCCACCTCCCAGCCCAGTGCATGGCACCCAGGAGAAACTAAGAACAATCTGCCAAATGAACAAACGGATGGATGGATGGATGGATGGATGGATGGATGGATGGATGGATAATGGGTGGGTGGGTGGATGGATGGATGGATGGATAGATGATGGATGATGGATGGATGGATGGATGGATGGATGAATAATGGGTGGGTGGGTG
>NW_028026135.1:0-619 GCF_054177405.1 Leptonychotes weddellii
ACTACCCAGTATCCTTTGTGAAAGATCTTTTAACATTCCATTTACATTTGGGGAAAAGGATGTGTTAGAGTTTCAAGAAACCATTCCCATACTCTTTTCTAAAGGAAACCAAGAAAATGACAAAGTCGGAGCTAAAGCATAAGTTTGATCAAGGCTATATTTATGGCAGAATATGTAAAAATTTCAAAGTTAATGTTATATTTCAGCATTAATTTGCATGATTATTTTCCAGATCTTTATTGTCAGACAGCTGTAAGTTTGTATTCTAAAAGATGATGTGGGTAAAGGGACTGAATATGCATTTACTTCAACTCATTTCTTACACAGTTGACCCTTGAACAATGCAGATTTGAATTGTGACCATCCACTTACACATGGATTTGTCTCAATAAACACAGTACAGTCCTGTAAATGTACTTTCTCTTCCTTATGGTTTTTTAAATAACATTTCCTTGTCTCAAGCTTACTTGATTGTAAGAACACAGTATATAATGCATGTAATATACAAAATATGTGTTAATCAATCATTTATGTTATCAGTAAGGCTTCTGATCAACAGTAGACAGACAGTAGTTGGGTTTTGGGGGAGTCAGAAGTTATATGCAGATTTCAACTGCAT
>NW_028026136.1:0-619 GCF_054177405.1 Leptonychotes weddellii
GAACAGAGAAAATCTCCAGAAACAATGACAAAACAAGCAATAAAATGGCACTAAATACATACCTATGTGTATTTATTATCAATAATTACTCTGAATGTAAACAGACTAAATGCTCCAATGAAAAGACATAGGGTGTCAGAATGGATTAAAAAAAAAAAAAAACTGGGCCCATCTATATGCTGCCTAAAGACACCTGCAGATTGAAAGTGAGGGGATGGAGAAACATTTATCATGCAAATGGACATCAAAAGAAAGCCGGAATAGCAATACTTACATCAGGCAAACTAGATTTTAAACCAAAGACTGTCCAAGAGATGAAGCACACTATATCATAATAAAGGGGACTGTCCAACAAGAACAATGGTAAATATTTATGCCCCCAACAGGGAGGCACCCAAGTATTTAAAACAATAACAAACATAAAGGAACTCACTGATAATAATACAGTACCATAAGGGACTTTAATACCCCACTTACATCAATGGACAGATCATCTAAGCAAGGAAACAGTGGCTTTGAATGACATGCTGGACCAGATGGACTTAAATGATATATTCAGAGCATTTCATCCTAAAGCAGCAAAATACACTTTTTTTTTTTTTTAAGATTTTATTTATTT
>NW_028026137.1:0-619 GCF_054177405.1 Leptonychotes weddellii
ACTACCCAGTATCCTTTGTGAAAGATCTTTTAACATTCCATTTACATTTGGGGAAAAGGATGTGTTAGAGTTTCAAGAAACCATTCCCATACTCTTTTCTAAAGGAAACCAAGAAAATGACAAAGTCGGAGCTAAAGCATAAGTTTGATCAAGGCTATATTTATGGCCGAATATGTAAAAATTTCAAAGTTAATGTTATATTTCAGCATTAATTTGCATGATTATTTTCCAGATCTTTATTGTCAGACAGCTGTAAGTTTGTATTCTAAAAGATGATGTGGGTAAAGGGACTGAATATGCATTTACTTCAACTCATTTCTTACACAGTTGACCCTTGAACAATGCAGGTTTGAATTGTGACCATCCACTTACACATGGATTTGTCTCAATAAACACAGTACACTCCTGTAAATGTACTTTCTCTTCCTTATGGTTTTTTAAATAACATTTTCTTGTCTCAAGCTTACTTGATTGTAAGAACACAGTATATAATGCATGTAATATACAAAATATGTGTTAATCAATCATTTATGTTATCAGTAAGGCTTCTGATCAACAGTAGACAGACAGTAGTTGGGTTTTGGGGGAGTCAGAAGTTATATGCAGATTTCAACTGCAT
>NW_028026138.1:0-619 GCF_054177405.1 Leptonychotes weddellii
ATATGTTAAAAAAAAAAAGAATAAGATAGCAGGAGGGAAAGAATGAAGGGGGGAAATTGGAGGGGGAGATGAACCATGAGAGACTATGGACTCTGAGAAACAAACTGAGGGTTCTAGAGGGGAGGGGGGTGGGTGGATGGGTTAGCATGGTGATGGGTATTAAAGAGGGCACGTACTGAATGGAGCACTGGGTGTTATACACAAACAATGAATCATGGAATGCTACATCAAAAACTAATGATGTAATGTATGGTGATTAGCATAACATAATTAAAAAATGAGTTAAAAAAAGATATTTATCACAAAGAGAAATCAGAGAACAAGGAAAAACATAAAATTGCCTTTTCTTATATGCTTATGACCAGTGTGTGTGTGTGTGTGTGTGTGTGTGTGTGTGTCGTGTGTCGTGTGTCGTGTGGGATTATGGTATTTTTTTCTGTTGTGTCCTAATTTTAAACAATTTTAGCAATGGACCTCTTTTTAAGTCAGTAGGTATATGGTCTTATTTAATATCAATGAAACTTATGCAAGGTAATCAGGGAGCATGTTCTTGCCCTCACTCATGTTAGAACTAAAGGAACCACAATGAAGAGAGACAAAGCAATTTGCCTAAAGCCAT
>NW_028026139.1:0-619 GCF_054177405.1 Leptonychotes weddellii
TGTTAGGGTTTTTTGGGTCACGGAGGATTTCTGTCACATTCTTTTTGGATTTTTTTTTTCACACCCCTTTAAAAATGTAAAACCGTTTTTACAGGTCGTACAAAAAACGACAGGCCAGATTTGGCCTGCAGGCTGTTATCTGCCAATCTCTGGTCTGAACATCCGGAAGACAAAGCAGAGCTTGTCGAATTAGATAAAAAGCAAGACCTGACTGTTTGCTACACAGAAGCCCCCTTTAAATATAAATACTCAAGGGGCGCCTGGGTGGCTCCGTCATCAAGCATCTGCCTTCAGCTCAGGTCGTGATCCCAGGGTCGTGGGATTGAGCCCTGCATCGGGCTCCCTGCTCGGCGGGAAGCCTGCTTCTCCCTCTCCCACTCCCCCTGCTTGTGTTCCCTCTCTCACTGTGTCCCTCTGTCAAATAAACAAGTAAAATCTTTAAAAAATATATATATAAATACTCGAATCCCTTAAAAAGTCACAGGGTGGAAAAAGGATGTGTCAGGCTAATAATGCTAATCAAAAGTAATGCAGAGAGAGTGGGGCACCTGGGTGGCTCAGTCAGTTGGGTGTCTGCCTTCAGCTCAGGTCATGATCCCGGGGTCCTAGGATCGAGCCC
>NW_028026140.1:0-619 GCF_054177405.1 Leptonychotes weddellii
CCCCCCCCCCCCCCCCCCCCCCCCCCCCCCCCCCCCCCCCCCCCCCCCGCACCCCCCCCACCCCCCCCCCCCCCCCCCCCCCCCCCCCCCCCCCCCCCCCCCCCCCCCCCCCCCCCCCCCGCAACTCAAACTGTAAGATTTGTCGGTTTATGTAAATGGAAGGAAAAGTTTGTAAGTGAGAAATTTGAAGACAGGTCTTGGACTTAAGGTATGGTTATAGATAAGAGGTTGAAGAAAAAAAGGAAGAGCCGTCAGACATTGGAGATTCTGGAGAGCAGATTCTCAAAGCCATGTGAGGAAAGTTTAAAGACAAGGCCATTAAATGAAGAAGAAGAAGAAGAAAGAAAAGAAGAAGAAGAAGAAGAGGAGGAGGAAGAGGAGGAGGAGGAAGGGGAAGGGGAAGGGAGAGAGGAAGAGGAGGAAGAAGAAGAAGAAGAAGAAGAAGAAGAAGACGACGACTTGCATTCCAAGAATCGGAAACTATCTCTTACTAGTTTTAGCAAAATGAAGATATAACTATTGTAATATATGAACAGATATGTTTACACAGTATAAGGGCAAGAAGTCAGTCAGTTTTCCAAAAGAAACTGGAAGGAGAAAATTGAAAGCCATCAGAAAT
>NW_028026141.1:0-619 GCF_054177405.1 Leptonychotes weddellii
TCAAACCACCACCACCATTAGTGTGTTAGATCAATCCCTCTGCTCTAAGTACACCTGCCTCCTCTTCAATTATTGTCACTATAAATGCATCATATCGTGTGATCTGTTTCCTAGGCACCAGGGCCACTGGAACCAGACCAACCACCCCCATGTCTGTCACCATGGCCCCTGCAATGGACTCCATATCCCCTGCTACCAGGAATATTGTCCCTGAGATGGACCCAAATACCTCAGACCTGGGCACATCCACTTTTGGAGCACCATCTATCAGCTCTGTTCCAAATACCAGGAACACCAGGATGAGATCTACCCAGGAGCCAACCACCACTCCTGGAAGCAGTACACTTCACATAAAATAGACTCAGTCACCACGAGCACGGACACAGTTACCATGAGCCAAATGCCAACATGGGACTAAGCCAAGTAGATATTTGCAGCCCTGGGGCATCATCCTCATCTCTCTGTCTGTAATTGTGGTGGGTATTGGTGTTAGTGGGACTGAGCTTTTGCCTGGTAAGTTACTGTGAGTAGAGATGGAGGAACTAATTACATGATGGATCATGAGTAGGAATAAAATAATGAGAATAGGACCACTAGGATGTTCAGAACAAGAGAGCAG
>NW_028026142.1:0-10678 GCF_054177405.1 Leptonychotes weddellii
TTCTTATGACTCAAGGCTTTCTGGGAAATGCTACATCTCGGCAAACTCTTGATGACTTTACCCACCGAAACCCTTGCCAAGCGTGGAATGGGTCATGTCCCAGTCTTAATGTGAAATGAAGAAGTTGGAACACAAAACAGGCAGGGGCAAGGATCTGTGGTGGTCTATCAGAGAAAAATCACAGTATTTCTGCTGTTCACTAGTCAGACTTAGTCTCTTACATAAATTCTGTTCTAAAATATTTACATTCTACAAGAAGACACTGAAATGAATGATTTCGAAAGCCTCTGATTTTTTTAGTTTATTCCATATTGCATATGCAGAAATCATAAGCAGAATATGAATATTATCTCTCTTTTGCATTTTTCATACTTACTATTTACTTGCTATTCTTATTGCTCTGGGTATGATTTCTAGTCCAGTTTTGAAAAATGGAATGGGTTTGGCTCAAATATTCTTTTCTCAGGTCTCTTCATCTATAGGCTTTTTGTATCAAGAAGAGCTAGCTTGATAAGATGTGGGGAGTAATTTCAATTTTTTGTGTGTGATTTGTAAAAGTTTACTTAAGATGCTGATTAGTTTTTGCCTGAGTATAAGATGCAACTGGCCTCCAAACCTGATCTGATCTAGGTGGCTTTGGCTTAGAGTTCCAGTTCGTAACTGTAGACTACAGTTTTCTGTTTCTAATTGGTCTCCTTTGCATTTTGTATTTTGCTTAAAAAATAGCATTTCACTTGGATTTTCAAATGTAAAGGTGTATTTATAAAAAATCATTATTTACAGAAATTCTTAGACTTATAGTATAGTACAGAAAACAGTACAATGAACCCTGTTTACCTAACACTCTGCCTAATAATCATCAGTAGGTATAAGCAGAAGTCTGATTGGATTAGTATTTTTTGGTCTATATTTTGTTCTTTGGCAAGACCACTCCCACTCCAGAGGTAATGCTTTTTATTTCCATCAGGAAATACATACTGTCTGTGTGTCTTCTTTTTGGTGACCTTGGCACTCATAATTATAATGATTACCCATCCCCCATTTAAGGCTGTAGAACTGTAATTCTCTCATTTTCTCATTTCTTTTTTTTTTTTTTTAAAGATTTTATTTATTTATTTGGGAGAGAGAGAGAGCACAAGCAGGGGGAGGGGCAAAGGGAGAGGGAGAAGCAGGCTCCCTGCTGAACAGGGAGCCCGATGGGGGATTCCATCCCAGGACTCCAGGATCATGACCTGAGCCAAAGGGAGACGCTTTACTGACTAAGCCACCCAGGTGCCCTCTCATTTCTTTTTAAAATTTTTTACCTCAAAAGCTTCTATAGGTGGAAATCTTTTCCTTGTCATTTGTTTTTCCTGAGATATTGTTGTAATGTATTTCTAGTGTTTTCTTATACTATCTCCTCTGCACCTATATTTTGTACAGTCTTATTTAGCTAATATCACTTTTTTTCAGTTACTTTCTTTTGTTGCTGATAATACTTATAAAATTACCTGTCATATAGATCTTACATAACAGATGAAACAGCACAAAAAAACGTTCATATATCCTATTAACTAGAGAGCCAGCTGCAATGGTCATTGAGGGCATCAATAAATCTGGAGGAGAGGGGCGCCTGGGTGGCTCAGATGGTTAAGCGTCTGCCTTCGGCTCAGGTCAAGATCCCAGCGTCCTGGGATCGAGTCCCGCATCGGGCTCCCTGCTCCTTGGGAGCCTGCTTCTCCCTCTGCCTCTCTCTCTCTCTCTCTCTCGGTCTCTCATGAATAAATAAATAAAATCTTTAAAAAAAAAAATCTGGAGGAGAAAGACTGAAAGAGTCTGGGGACGCCTATCAGGTCAATAACAGAAGGACTTGAGATGTTATGAACAGGGTAGTGTAAGAAATGGCAGCTCTTTTTCCCCATGCTCCACACAGTTTTCCTTTTTGAACCTTCACTTCAAAAAGTAGGAACTGGAACTTTGTGCTGGATTGTGAGAATGTTATCTAAGCCAATGATTTTTTCATCTCACCTCCCACTACATCTTCCCCATGCGGACTTATGTCGCTCTGTACCTCCTAGAATTATAACCTGGATTGCACTATTCTAGAGAAGAATTATCAGGGAATATTTTGTTGATTATAGACATACTAAGAGTCAACAGGATGTTGTGGGCAGATGCAGTGCCATGCCAGGTTCTCCAGATGTGATGTGAATAGAATCCTACCTATTGTCCCACCACGATGAGTGTTCCTTCTGGGAGTGAGGAAACTGGGGGACTGGCCCCTCTCCTTTTTTGCCTAAGTGAAAGTATCCTGCAGATTCTGCCGTTTGGCACAGAGACCCTGTTGCTGAGGCCCCTGAATGGGGTTTGGTGTCTATGGGAAAGGGATAGGTCTTTCTACTTGCTTTGATTAAGGAGAGTCTCAGGGGAAAGAGGGCAGGTATCAAGAACCCTGAGCTAATTCCACAGAGAGCAGGCAACTCTTAGTGAACCCAGAGGGAAGGCCTCCTCATCCAGAAAGTAAATTATCACCACTCTTGGCAGGATGTGTCTTGGAAGTGACTAAATGAGGACCTTCCATCATCCAGATAGTAATTTGGGCTCCTGGTTTAAAAGACTTTAGGTTGACAGTCAATGTTCAAATGTCAAAGGGGACTCTAAGAAATAGGTCCACAGGGTCATAAGCTGAGGAGAAACTTGAACAAGATGGGCACCATCTTGGTCATCTTGTCAATCACAGGCACATACTAGCCCAGAGCAAGACACACATCCATATCTGCTCCACATATATCATTCCAGCTGCCCTCACCCTTGACAGTCAAGGAACAACTACTTATTCAAACATTACATGAACCTATTTCTGCTTGTTGCACAGTAACCATTTTAGGTTTGAAACATGAAATAGAGGAATGAAGAAAGAGAAAAAGGAAGAATAAATATCTGGGAAAATATTTTAGAATATTCTTCATGCATCAGTTTTCTACTGCATTTCAAATTAGTGCAAACTTACCCATTAGAAAATACATGAAAATTTATTAACTCATAGTTTTTGTGTGTCAGGAGTCCAAACATAGCTCAACTTCCTTCTCTACTTCAGGATCTCTCCTGGTTGAAATTAAGGTGTTATCTTGACTAGAAAAAAATTCACTCAGCTCACTCAGTTTGTTGGCAGAATTCATTTCTTCTTGTCTGTAGAACTAAGATCTTAATTTTTTTTCTAATTCTTGCAAAATTGGTTTTAATGTTTCCTAATTGTAGGCTGCAGTTTTAGGCCAGGTGGTCCACTCCATAAAAAGTTCTCAGCATAGTAGATTTCTCCTTCAGTAATAGCAGAAGAGTGAGAACAAGTCTTCTTGCAAAACAGAGTCAAATATAGTGTCTATAATCAAAAGACGTTCCATCTTCTTTGCCATATAATGTAATATAACCATGGGTGTGACATATCATCCATTTTGCCATATTCTACTGATTAAAAGCAAGTTATGAGCCCTGCCCAAACTCAAGAGAAATGGTAACAAAGCACGAACAGCAAAAGATCAGGATCTAGGTGACTAGTTTAGACTCTGTCTACCATAATTTATGCTCTGACCCCAAAGATCCAAGTTTCTTCTTCATCCAAAATATGTTCAACCTTTCCCAAGGTTGACTCAAATGTCTGACTCCACTGTAATAGCAATTCAAAAACTAAATCTCATCATCTAAATAAGACTCATGTGTAGATGAAGTTCTTAGAGAATATATAGTTAAGTTTACCAACTGGGGCAGAATGCTTCTCTATTGATGGACCTATAAAATAACAGAAACAAATTATCTGGGCCCAGCCCACCCAGTATATAATAGTGGGACAGGTATAGTACAACAACTATAGACATTCCTGTTCAATTACAGGAAAAATGGAAGGGATAACGCAGCCCCTAGCCCATAGGGTTGTGAAATCCTTTGGGCAAATGTTGTTAATTCCTTGATTACATTTTAATGCCTTCAGATAATTTTCCAAAGGCCACTCTTTGGGTTCCTGATTGCTCTTTGGAGTTATCCTTCCTTTGTAACGGGAGGTAGCATGTGTTTACAATGGAGTATATAAAAAACAATTATTTTGTGAACTGTGATCAAATGTACTGAGACAAGGGACTGAAGGACTGCCCTACTTCAGTCAGTCAAAAGTTCCTCCCTAGTTTATCCAGGATTCAAGACTACATGCTAAGACCCAATTTGCATTTTAGGCTTTAGTCTCTCAACTTTGAGACACAATCTGAGGGATCTGTTCTTTATTGAACAATTCAATACCTTTGATTTACCCACTCCATAACTAAATTTAAACTTCAGTTTCACTAAACAACATGCAGCTTATTGAATGCAAAAAAGATCATGCCTTGGGACATTTATAGATGACTGTGCTCACCTGGACTCATGCCTCCTTGCTCCTTTTTTAAAATTGTCCCTCTCATTTACCATGCAATCTCACTTATTTCCAACTTCTAGACACAAAGATATCAGCATCTTGAGCAATAGTACAGTGTCTTTCAAAGAAAGAATGCTCAGTGTTTTAAAAATAAATGAGTCAATGAGCTTGGTATCTAATTTATGAAGATTTAATTTCTCTGACATTCTTTATAAGGTAAGCAAATACAAGTAGATGTCTTTTATTTTACAAAAATACACAGTAAAAAGTATTAGGAAAGCCAGAATTGACCATCTTTTAATTAATTTATATCAATTTCTTGAACCAAACAATTTTACTATTGAGTTCTTTCAAGTTTCAAAAAAAAAAAAACCAAAACAAAACAAAAAACAAACATGTATTGCAATACCACATTGTCTTGTTCTGGATTGCAAACATTGTTTTACAGAATAGCAAAGGTCCTACTCAAACTTGATACAAAGCAGTAAATGTGTAAGCAAAATCATTCTTAAACCTAGAGTCTAAAGCGGCTCAGAGCTTCTATTAAAAGAAACACCATTTGAGAAATAATGAAAAAATAAAGGAGACAGAAAGGAAGGAATGGAGAGAGGAAGGAAGGAAGGAAGGAAGGAAGGAAGGAAGGAAGGGAGGGAGGAAGGGCGGGCTCCAACTTATCACATAATCAAGAATACAAAGATAATAAATACTTTTTCCTCCCCACCCTATCCTGAACCTCAACTACTTAGAAATTAACTGTCATCTTCAAACACAAAGTGAAAAGTCTGCCTCAGAAGCTGTTTCACTTGGCTCTGTATGTGCCCTGGCTATGGTGGTAGAGACATCCCTGGCTACAATTATGGCCTGGGATTTCTGTTCCTCATCTCTTAGAGACTCTTCATACCAGTGGGCTGTAGCATGGGACCTGGAGAAAAATTCCAGAACTTTCATCTTGTTAGTTTCAGCTTGGGCTTTTGGACTCCGCATGTATTTACAACATGCAGAATCAATACTGAGAACCCACCAGTACATCAGGTATTTTCTGTCATCATATCTCTGTTGATGAGCTTCATGAGCTCTCAGTAAAGTGATTCCTCTCAGCATATATCCTCATCACATTCAGCACTTCCCAGATTTCCTCCTCAGTGACTCTGTTGCCCTTCCTGAAGATCATAACCAGGACAGTCATCAAGCAGCTGGCCTTGGGCATGTCCTTGTCATTACCTAGCTTCCCATCGAAGATGAGGTCCATTTTGCTGACCAGGGCATAGAAGTGCTTGGTGCAATCAACCTCCTTCAAGTCTATGACCAAAACCAGCTCCATCTGCTCAGAAGTTCTCCTAATTTCAGAAATGTGGTCATGTCCTTTTTGCTCACGTTCTTCACATTCTTCAGCATGTGTACTTTCGTGATGGGCTTTTTCATTTTATATTTGAGCAACAGAAATGACAACAAAAAGCCACCTTCTTAATTACAGGATCTCTGCACAAGCACTCATTGTCAGGCAGGGTCTATGTGATGCTTGAATTTTCCCTTCCATGGCTCTGTTAGCACCTTAATTACTTCTTGTGCATGATATGGTTGCAGCAGTAGTAACGGTGGATGGGACTCTGTGAGGGCTCTGGAGAGTGCTAGGTGTCCCTAAAAGAGGCAAGTCTGGGGAATACCCTTCAAAAGAGGAGAGAAGGAGGAGTGGGACTCTCCCTCAGCTACAGTAGTAGCCTGAAAACTCCCCAGCTCCTATATCTCACCTCAACACCATCCAGCCATAGCTGCCTATAGCCTCTCCAGACTGACAGCGGGGGCAGATCTCTGTTCCCCATTATCCATGTTCTGGGACATGTGGTCCTTTCAGATCTCTCTCATGGTGATCTACACCTGTATTTGAAATTCTGGCTCCTGATATCAGCTCTCTGTATAATATTTTCTCCCTACATGCTCTGAGATTTTTGCCCAGCCATTACACAGAATGGGTCAGGGCCCCAAGCACAGTGAAAAAGCTGCAGCAGAAGGCAAGAGCCCTAGGACAGGGGGAGGACTGATGGAAAAAAAAAGAAAAAAAAAATGCTGATCTATTTCTTCCACTCACTCTCTAGAATTAGTCTTTTGAGGATCTTCTGTACTTAAAGATGTACTTACTACATGATACACAAGATTTTGTGAGGCCCTAAACATTTTACATTTTCTAGAATTGTTTTGTCTAGTGTAGTGACTTTTTTTAATCATCATTCATAGTAAGATTATATATAAAATAAACATATATACAACATATTTAATAATATCTACCAATAGTTTTTTTGTGCATATGTATGTATATATCATCTCAGTTTCATGAAAAATACCTAGCCTTATTATGTGTGATTCTCTCTGATAATCTCTATTCTACTTCTAGTTTATTCTTTATGTTCTATTAAAAAATAATAAAAGGCCATTTTTCACCCATTAAAAAGCTTCAGGTGGTTATTATAGCCTATGGAATCATACTGCCTCAAGCAACACAAATTTTTATGCTTTCGTGAAATGACTCCATTGCTACTTGATGGCAGCTGTGGTTTGAGGTGCTGCCTCAAATTCCTACAATAAAGCAATAGAAATCCATTATACCAAAGCACACTTGTAATAACTAAGATGAGAATTTTAAAACGTTCCTTGCAATCTATCTTGTCATCTGTCTTCTGCTGTAAATTACACTCACCATAACTTCATGACATGCCCCTCCCCTCATTATAAAAAGTTGTTACATCAGACTCTAGATCCATAAAATACAATCTCTGTATTAGGCTTAATCAAAATTAAAATATTTTTGCTCTGTGAAAAGCTTTGATAAGAAAGGAAATTAAAATACACAGATGAAAGGATTATTTGCAAATTACATATCCGAAAAAGGGCTTGTTCCCTAAAAAAAGAACCCTGTAAACTCAACAGCAATAAACAGAGTCCAATTAGAAAACTAGCATAAGACCTGAACACATGTTTTACCAGAGAGAATGTATGGATATCTGAAAAACAGATGAACATATGTTAAACATAATTTTCTTTTCAGGAAATGTAAATTTAAGCCACTATGAGATGCTACTATATAACTAGTTGAATAGCTAAAAAAAAAAAAAAAAAAAAAAAATTAAAAGTACCAAGTCCTGGTGAGGATATGGAGCAAAAGGAATCTGAAACATTGATTATGGGAACACAAAATGGTCCAGGCTTTCTGGAAAACCATATGGAACTTTTTTTTTTTTTTAAGATTTTATTTATTTATTTGACAGAGAGACACAGTGAGAGAGGGAAAGCAAGCAGGGGGAGTGGGAGAGGGAGAAGCAGGCTTCCCGCTGAGCAGGGAGCCTGATGTGGGGCTCGATCCCAGGACCCTGGGATCACGACCTGAGTCGAAGGCAGATGCTTAACGACTGAGCCACCCAGGCACCACCCAGGAGCCCCCCATATGGATCTTCTTAATGTAGTTAACTTACACTTACATTTGAACAAGCCTCTACTATATATTTTCCTAAAGAAATGAAAACTTAACCTTGCACAAAACAAAAACAAAAATAAAAACAAACAAACAAAAAACCCCTTCATCCGATTGTTTAAGAAGCTTTATTTGTAATGGCCCCAAACTGGAAGCAAACCAAATGTCCTTCAAAGAAGAATGCATAAAAGTCTGCGATCCATATGATGGAATACTACACCACAATAAAAAAGAAGGAACAAATGATACATGTGACAACTTGGATCAACCTCAAGGTCACAATGCTGAGTGAAAGAAAGCCAATCTTAAAGTCAACCTTACCTATGTATAATTCCATTTATATAAAATTCTCAAAAAGGACAAAATTATATATGTATATGTGTTTGTGTTTGCCACATTCAGTCCTAATTTTAATTTTGCATTTGAAATGTTCATTTGTTATTCTGAGATAGCTGCATGCCACAATAATTTAGATTTTACTTATGACTTAGACAACTTCTACTTCTGTGAAGATGGAGTAAGAAGGACCAGATTTACCCACTTGCCTGAAACAACTAAAAGAACAGATAAAATATATGATAATGATATTCAATACAGGGACATCAGACCATATAGGACAGTGGTCACTTAGAGATGGAAAACAAAGGATGTGACTTTGTAATTGCCCCAGCTTGCTGCTTGGAGCTCTGGTGAAGCCTGGGTTCTCTCGAGTTGACGAGATGAAGCTAAGAGTCTGGGGACAGCGAAGCAGCTAAAGTAGATGTGAGAGAGTACCAGTGAGGAGAGAGCCACACCAGCAAAGAAGTGTGTAGTCCACACAGGGCTGGGAGCACTTCCTGGCAGACTGATAAACTGTATCATTCATGGAGCATCAGGGACAGTACTCAGAAGTGTTCTGCACCACAGTGAGGCAAAGTAAACCAGAGGAAATGTACTCTTTTCCCAACTAACAAAGCTTGAAGACAGACATGAAAGGATTCTTTTGTTTCTAAGTAACTTCATAGCATTACAGAATAGACCTTGAGAATACTGATGTTATTAACACTTTAAAAAATCTGTTTTTGTTCTGGACAAGTGTAAACAAGGTAAAATCACAATTTCACAATGTCTGGCATCCAATCAAATATTACCAGGCATGCAAAGAAGCAGGAATATATAACCAATAATTAGAAAATAATCAGTCAAAACTGACATGGAAATTATACAGATGGTACGAGGAGTAGACAAGGACATCAAAAGAGCTATTATAACTATATATCATATGTTCAAGAAACACAAAGGAAGATCAAAATGGTTAGAGACAGAAGATACAAAAAGACCCAAAATGAACCAGAAGAGGTGAAAGCCACAATGTCTAAGATAAAACTACACATTGGATTGGAATAGTGAAAGAATTAAAAAAAATTAGTGAACCCATGTATACAAAAAATAGCACAACATATTTTTATACTAAATCTACATAAGGGAAAAAACTAAAATCAGCTTTAAAATAATATATACCAGATGTTAATTGTGTTCACCTTTGAGGAAGGGGCAGAATTTTTGAGTTGTAAAGGGGGAAAATTATGATTTCTCAGTTTTGGTGAATTTCCTGCAACAAGAATATATGCACAGTACTCAGCCATCAAAAAAAAAAAAGAAAGAAAGAAAGAAAGAAATCTTACCATTTGCAACAACGTGGATGGAACTAGAGGGTATTATGCTAAGTGAAATAAGTCAATCAGAAAGACAATTATATGATTTCATTCATATGTAGAATTTAAGAAACAAAACAGATGATCATAGGGGAAGGGAAGGAAAAATAAAATAAGATGAAATCAGAGAGGGAGACAAACCATAAGAGACTCCTTTTTTTTTTTTAAAGAATTTATTTATTTGAGAGAGAGAGATAGTGAGAAAGAGCATGAGGGGTGGGGAGAGGGAGAAGCGGGGTCGCTGCTGAGCAGGGAGCCCGACGCGGGGCTCAATCCCAGGATCACGACCTGAGCCGAAGGCTGACGCTTAACCGAGTGAGCCACCCAGGTGTCCCCCATAAGAGACTCTTAACTATAGGAAACAAACTGAGGGTTGCAGGAGGGGAGGGGGGGTCGGGGGATGAGGTAATTGGGTGATGGGCACTAAGGAGGGCATTTGATGTAATGAGCACTAGGTGTTACATGCAACTGATGAATCACTAAACTCTACCTCTGAAACCAATAATACACTATATGTTAATTGAATTTAAATTTAAAAAAAAGAATATATGCACAGTTTTCTTAGTAATTAAAATCAAATAAGCCTAACACCAGAAAGAGTAGCTGTGTTTTAGCCAGAAAGTTACTATTAAATGATAGAACATACAAAATCTGAAAGAACAGCTTAATACAATAAGTTTATTTCTCTATGTGGACTGGTAGACAATCTGGGCTAACAGGTGACACAGAGATCCAGGCTGCTTGCTTCTTGTAGGTCCACTGTACAAACACATGCTTTCTGTATTACTGATGAATGTAAGAAAAATACATGGAAAGTGGCAAACTAATATCAGATGCTTTGGCCTGGAAATTACAAATATGGCCTCTGCTCACAGATCAACGACGAAGGTTAGTCACATGATCCTTTCCACTATAAGTGAACTGGGTAGGGCGCCTGGGTGGCTCAGTCGGTTAAGAGTCTGCCTTCGGGAAAAATGAAGTAGGGGGAATCGGAGGGGGAGATGAACCATGACAGACTATGGACTCTGAGAAACAAACTGAGGGTTTTAGAGGGGAGGGGGGTGGGGGGATGGGTTAGACCGATGATGGGTATTAAGGAGGGCACGTACTGCATGGAGCACTGGGTGTTATACGCAAACA
>NW_028026143.1:0-619 GCF_054177405.1 Leptonychotes weddellii
CTTATCTGCAGGTCAAAAGAAGTTTGGGTGAATTTTGGGCTATGGTCATTAATATCTTCGATGTCCACACTCACGTGATAAAAGTTCAACGGATTTTCAGCAACAGCCTCAAATTCCAGAGTACAGGCTGGCTTCTTCCCACATATCTGCTCCCGGTCTAGCCTGCTGCCCACAAGTAACTCCCCGCTCTTGGCGCTCACGGTGAAGTAAGCCTTCTCCGAACTGATGCGCAGTTGTCGAGTCGGTAACTCATGCACGCTGAGTCCCAAATCCTTGCCGAGGTTCCCCACCACCGAGCCCTCGGACATTTCCTCGGGAATCCTGTAGCGGATCTGCTCAGAGAGCGCCGGGCCGAACAAAGACAGCAGGAAGGGAAAGAGCACTGGCCGCCTCTCAGCCCAGCCCCTCTCGGCAGCGCCGCTCCCCATCCCTCTTGCTTCCCTCAGATTGCTCACCGGCCTGGAGACGCCGGATTACAAATACTCTCTGTGCTGCAGATGTCCGGAGCTCCGAACAGGCTGTAAGTCCTGTGTGAGGGTCAGGGTTTCTTCTTTTCCGGAGGAGGAAGTGGTGTAAAGGATCGGGCTAGCGAGTCTGATAGGGAAAGTGCGCTGCGGCT
>NW_028026144.1:0-619 GCF_054177405.1 Leptonychotes weddellii
CAAATTCTTGCAGCAAAGATGTCTACAGCAAAGATGCTTATGGTGAAAATATGGGACATGACATCTTTATTTTGGACTTCTAGCTCCAGAACTGTAAGACTGGAAGTCTCTGTTGTTTTAACCCACCCAGTTTGTGCTACTTTGTTACAGCAGCCCTAGGAAAATGGTACAGACTGTTAGAATCACTTACCATTATTGTGAGAAGAGCAATAGCATCAGAGGCATAAGGCCCATCTTGGGGCCTACTCAAAAGTGTTAGGAGAGTTACCACTTGGGAGGAAAAGTCTAATCCAATAGAAAAAGAGGATATCTTCACTCCTGACATCTTTTCTTTTTTTTTTTTTAATTTCTTATTGTTATGTTAATCCCCATACATTACATCATTAGTTCTAGATGTAGTGTTCCATGATTCATTGTTTGTGCATAACACCCAGTGCTCCATGCAGAACGTGCCCTCCTCAATACCCATCACCAGGCTAACCCATCCTCCCACCCCCTTCCGCTCTAGAACCCTCAGTTTGTTTTTCAGAGTCCATTGTCTCTCATGATTCGTCTACCCCTCCGATTTCCCCCCCTTCATTCTTCCCCTCCTGCTATCTTCTTCTTTTTTTTTTTCCCT
>NW_028026145.1:0-619 GCF_054177405.1 Leptonychotes weddellii
GTTCTGTGGGAGGCTCAGTTCTAGGCCTCGGGGATGCAACAGTGAATAATAATAACAGCAGCAATAACAAAACACTCAAGGTTCTTGCTCTCATAGGTTGTACATTATGGTGGGGGAAATATAGACAATGTGGTCATTCACTCAATCCATCAAATATTTGTCTCACACATCTCTGGAACATAGTGGGATGGTACTTCCCAGTCTTGTGATTAGTTCTGGCTAGTTAGGTGTGAGCAGGGTTGATGTGCGGCATTTCTGAGCTGGAGTATTTAATTTGCACATGTAAGATACTCTGGCTTTTTGTTCTCTTTTCCTCAGCCATCAGCAGTATTCTCTGTCGTTGCTGCTTCACCCAGAGTAAAGATGATGCAGAGTAGGTTCCTTACCGGCGCTTAATGAACATGTAGTTTGAGAAAGAAAGTAGACCTTTGTCGTTTAAAGCCGTTGAGATTTTGGAGTTGTTTGTCATTGTGGCATAACCTAGCCTAGACTGAGAAAGAAATGGAAAAAACAAAACCCCACTCTTTAAAAGACATAATTTCAGGGGCGCCTGGATGGCTCAGTCGGTTAAGCATCTGCCTTCGGCTCAGGTCATGATCCCAGGGTCCTGGGATCAAGC
>NW_028026146.1:0-619 GCF_054177405.1 Leptonychotes weddellii
GTGTTCTCCATCCAAGGCTCGGAAGAACTCACTCAAAACTCCCGGGACCTCAGGGAGCTCTTTGGGACAAAGAGCGTCTGACTTCATGGGAGCTCCATCCAAATCTCGGGAGGGCTCATGTGAAACTGGCATGATCCCAGGCCCACTCATCGAGATCCAGGGGGCAATTCTCATGTGATCTCAATCCCAATTTCAGGAGGGGCCCTGCAAATCCAGAGTGCTCAGGTCCAGACATCAAGGCCCGGGATGCAAACCCACGTGCTTTCAGGCCAAATCTTGGAGAGAACAAACCGCATGTCATGACAACACAGGCCCCCTCCGCAAGATCCGGGGGCAAGCCTCTCATGATTTTAGTCTGCATCTCGGGAGAGCTCCTCCAAATCACATGAGACCTCGGGCCAGGAAGCCAGATCGAAGGGCAAATCAAGTGGGATCCCAGTCCACGTTTGGTGTCACCTAGTCCAAATCGAATGAGTTCTCAGGCCTTGTGTAGGACATGGAGGTCGCTTGGCTCAGGCTACCCGTCCACATCTCGGTAGAACTGCGCGAATCCCCTGAGATCTCAGGAAAAGTCAGCGAGACCCAGGGGCACATGACACGTGATCTCAGTCGGCATCGC
>NW_028026147.1:0-619 GCF_054177405.1 Leptonychotes weddellii
GTAAAGCAAAATGCCATTAGAAAATGAAAATGTGGGCAATAATTTTCTTTCCATTGTCTGAAGGGTATATAGTGTTATTTATCCCTCTACAGCATAACTTAAGAATTTTCTGAAATTCTTAAAACTTAAAAAGTTACTTTGAGGAAGATTTTCTGTGAAATAGATTAAAATTTGAAAAGTGATGACAAGAATCACACTTTAAGCCAGGAATTGCCTTTTAATTGGCTAATACAATGACAGGAGTGTTGATGGGGAAGTGGAATGCCATCTTTGGCATTCCTACGGCACTGTTTCTTGTTCTCAGAGCTTACTAAGTGTTCACTCTCAGACTGATAGCTCCATGTATAATCCCTAATGGTAGAGATGGAAAGTCTTGTCTTCTGACAGTAGAAACAGCCGCAACCACTGCCTTCCCCCAAAGACTGTTAGGAAGAGATCAATGGGGATTGGATTTTGTGCTGACCTGGATCAAAGGACACTGTATCACACTAGCAGCCTCCTGGAAAGGGAAAAGATGCTGCTTTTACTGTTGCAGATGCCTGCAAAGGACCTTTCCTTGATGTGGTCTTGGCGTTCCTTTCTTCACAGTTAGACCAAGTGTCTGGGCATATCTGTGCAC
>NW_028026148.1:0-619 GCF_054177405.1 Leptonychotes weddellii
TTTCTCTGAGCTTATTCTTTGGAAACTTATGAGGCCACCAAGCAAACTATGGTCAAGCTGTTTCAGCTTAAACAGTCTTCCTGTATTTAAAGTTTGTGGTTTCTGTATAGTTTATCTGGTTGGCAAGATATAAATGCTTCACCTTTCTCACAGTCATACTTCTTGGATTCTACTTCAACCGTATCTATGGGACAGACCATGTCCTTGACCATGTGATCAATCTAGAGCTATGCCACTGGCTTAAGTACTTAGGATGGAGGTCACTTGAGTTTCAGTAGATACTATATTTTGCTTCTGTCAACAAGATCATTTGATAAAGCAGCTGTGGGGCAATATTTAAGATTCTATGGAGTCATATATTTGATCATGGGACACTGACAAATACTGAGTTGGTAGTCTACTTCTAAGCCAAGTATGTCCAGTTTAAGCCAAGAGAACAGACCTTACCCCAATTTGAGGAGTCTGCTGAACCAAATATGGGGTACTATCCGGATTACTGAATTTTCTAATATCTTTGTTTTCGAGATCTCTTTAATTAACATTAAAGATCAAAGAAGACTTCAATAGGGATGGAAGTACAACATTCCTTCTTTAAGATGGCACATCTTCTGCCTTGAGA
>NW_028026149.1:0-619 GCF_054177405.1 Leptonychotes weddellii
CCACGCAGGGCTCAATCCCATGACTTCGAGATCAGGACTCAAGCCAAAATCAGGAGTCGGATGCCCAACCAACTGAGCTACCCAGGCGCCCCGCCAAGAGCTGTATTTTTATGGGAGACTCTTGTTATCCTTCTCTGTGGCACTGCTGTCTGTCTCCTTGTATGTTCTAAATGGATGTTCAGGGTCTTAGTTAAATGGGGTAATTTAGATAAGCTCACGAGGACTGGGGAATAGAAGGCTGACATTTGCATTGAGCAGTCAGAAACTGTTGAGTGTGGATGACTGCTTCTTGTTTAATCTTTTTTTTTAATTTTTTATTTTTTAAAGATTTTATTTATTTATTTGAGAGAGAGAGAGAATGAGAGAGAGCACATGAGAGGGGGGAGGGCCAGAGGGAGAAGCAGACTCCCCGCTGAGCAGGGAGCCCGATGCGGGACTCGATCCCGGGACTCCAGGATCATGACCTGAGCTGAAGGCAGTCGCACAACCAACTGAGCCACCCAGGCGCCCCTCTTGTTTAATCTTTTTTCTAATATTTGCAATCTTTCAAACATATAGAAAAGTTGAGAGAATCATACATACCCATGTACCTACCACTTGATTAAGATTTTCTTTTTTT
>NW_028026150.1:0-619 GCF_054177405.1 Leptonychotes weddellii
TATTTTTTTTTAAAGATTTTATTTATTTATTTGACAGAGAAAGACACAGCGAGAGAGGGAACACAAACGGGGAGTGGGAGAGGGAGAAGCAGACTCCCCGCCGAGCAGGGAGCCCGATGCGGGACTCGATCCAGGGACTCCAGGATCATGACCTGAGCCGAAGGCAGTCGCTTAACCAACTGAGCCACCCAGGCGCCCCAATAAATAAAATCTTTTAAAAAAGAATCCAGGAGTTCTCATTCTTCTCTGAGGGGAAGAGGATAGAAAGGGGGACATTGGACAAGGATGGAGAGAGATGGGCAGAGCACATAGCTAGGAGGGTGGAACTGTGGGTTTAAGTCTATCCCCCGGGAACCACGCTGTCCTAACAGTGACTCTGTGCACCATCTTGGGACAGTCTGCTCACAGCTCCCTGACCCCTGCCCTAGTCTGGTCACCGTCCCTCTCTCCTGACAACCACAGCAGCCTGCTGACTATTCTCCTGTCTCTTGCTTCCTCCCCACCCCGCACCCCTTCCTCAGTCAGCTAAAACTTCCTAAAATTCAAATCTAGCTGTATCACTCACTGACTTAAACCCTCAGTGGCTCCTCATTGTCCTCAAAACAAAGTCTCTGCCCCT
>NW_028026151.1:0-619 GCF_054177405.1 Leptonychotes weddellii
AAAAAAACTTATGTACCCTTGTTCAAGACTCATTTTTCTTGCAGAAATATGGACTAAAGTGAACAGAGTATTCTGAGCATTACACATAGGAAAATTACAATAGATTCATAGTAGGACATTAATGAATATCTGGTGATTGAATGAGCCTCAGGTGTGCACAGTATTCAAGAGTTATCCATTTTATTAGCCATTCATGGACTGAAAAACCCCCAAATCTAGGTCTGGACACCCTAGTGTTGTATCTAAAGACCTAACTGAATCAGAAACTTCCCTGTATTTATCAATCACATTTATCTGGAGTTTCAAAGTCTGTGATCACTGGAAGATTACTAAGCATCAGTGACATCCTGGAGATCATAGATTTTTTAAAGGCTTTAAGAACCATAAAGATGATGTATGTGTTTCATTGTGGGATGAAGCGTAAAGAAATTTTGTCTTAAATATTTAAAGTTGTGGTTAACTTTTAAATTACCTACCACCTTATAATATAGTAATTCTCTACTGACTGCTCAAAGCCATATCCTGTGGATCTAAGTGATGGAGGACAATTTGTAGACTGAAAGATCTGGATCTTTATGTTATTCCTGAAAATAAATAACTTTTATTGTATTCATTTTAA
>NW_028026152.1:0-619 GCF_054177405.1 Leptonychotes weddellii
AAGACCAGCTGCACCCGGGTCTGCCTATCAGGGCCACTCACCAGTTTGTAGGTGGAAAGAGTCAGCTGCACAGACACGTACTTCAGGCCCCAGCCTTTGATCCTGTCCTGGTAGCCAGACAGAGCCAACTGGCCGATGATGCGGAGAATAGCCATCCTCACCTGAGGGGACAGGGCGGTGGACAAGCAGGCACTGGGGTGAGCTCCAGGGTGGGGGGCTTGGCACCTTACACCCAATCCTGTCCCATGAGACAGCTAGGAATTGGGGGTGCTCTGGGTGGGAAGGGGCCTTGGGGGTTACTGCCCACTCCGTCCACCACCCCCTGCCCCATCCAGGGAATCCTCCTGGGCAACATAGCCACCCAGGAGCCTTGTCTGAGCCCGGAGCACACTCCCTCCTAGACAGGCTGCTCCATCCTCAGGCAGCCCTGGTGGGGACAGGCTGACTCATCCTGGGCTCCCCAGGCTTGGGCTCAGGCTTGCTATGTGGGGTGGTTGTCTTCCCTTGACAGCCTCCACATTTTGAGAATAGCTCTGCGTTAAATCTCCAGCCCAAATCCCTCCCCTGCCCCACCTCATGCCCTCTCCCATTTGTGCAGACCCTCACCCTCCTGGACCTC
>NW_028026153.1:0-10677 GCF_054177405.1 Leptonychotes weddellii
AGGGTCCTGAGACCACACTGTCCCGGAGGGTTCCACCCCCCGCTTAGCCACCAGAGTGACGTCCCTCGGCGGAGCAGACTTTTAAAAATTCCGATTTTGTGCTCCACAGCTCTATCACTTGCCAGAAGCGGCCAACGGAGGCCCCTCCCCCGCTGTCTATCCTCCCGAATATCGCCTCTGATTCACTTCTCCGCACATCCTACCTTCCAGAAAGTGGTCGCTTTTCTGATGAGAGAGTTGTTGCTATTCTTTTCTTTGATCTCCTGTTGAGTTTGTAGGTGTTCAGAATGGTTTGATCCCTATCCAGCTGAATTCCTGAGAGGAGACGAAATCCAGGTCTCCTACTCCTCCGCCATCTTGCTCTGCCCCCTCCATTTAGAAATCTTATTGTCACCTAAAGCCCTCAAATCCCTTTCCACTGTCAGAGTCACTGTCCCCTCCCAGTGTCACTACTTCCTTCCACCTAGCTAAACCTGAAACCTTTCCATTTCTTTTTATTCCTACCTTTAAACATTTTTTCCAATCCACACCAAGTCCCATAGTGTCTTCTTTCAGAATTCATTAAGGAAATATTTATTTATTGCCTAGTATATGCAAAACACTGTGTAAATGCTTTGGGGTTGGTGCTATAAAGATTCATTTTCTACCCTCGGAGAGTTTGTAACCAAAGCCTAGAGGTAAAACATGTTCAGGAAAAATAATTTAAGGAGGAAAACAATGAGTTACAGATTCGGGTTATGAGGATGCAAAAGAGGGGGAAATTACTTCCACTTGAGTTCAGGAAGGCTTTGAGAAAGAGGGACATTTGAGATGGACTGTGAAAATTAGGTCATGCTTGGACATGACAACCCTGCAGTTGGCCTTTCAGCCAGAAGGAACAGCATGAACAGAACCCAGGAGGCAAGACAGCCATTAGTGAGGAGGGAAGATGATCGCTGAGCGGGGCTGGAGCCTAGAGTGGGGGAGGGGAAGAGTGGGAAGGAAGGGGAAGAGTGGGAAGGAAGGTGAAGAAGACAGGCAGGGAACTTATTTCTGTTTGAAGGCCTTAGAAAAAGATTAAAAAATACTGTGCAGGTAAATAATGCATTGGAGCTGTGTTTCAGGAAAGTTAATCTAGTTACGGCCTCAAAAATGGGTTGGAGATGAGAAATGCAAGAGAGGGCATAATCATCTAGGCTGGAGGTCACAGTAGCCAGAATGTGGGTGGTAGAAGTAGGAGCAGAGGTGGAAATGCAGGCATGGGGATGGTGGAGATGCTGGTGAGGTAGAATGAACAGAACTTTGCATCTAATTGAATTTGGAGAACAAACAAGAGGGAACAGTAGCAAAAATGATGCTGAGATGTTGAGCCCAAGTGTCTGATCCCCAAGTCAGAAACAGGGAAGACTAGAGGATCAAGTGTGAGGAGGCCAGCAATGAGTTTAGTTGCAGTCACAGTGAATGGGAGGTTCCAGGGGGACATCCAAGTGGAGCTTTCTAATAGGTAATTAAACCCATGAACCTGAAACGCATGACAATGGTCAGACCTAGAAATGGCAATATGGAGGTCATTACCAAGGTTAGAGTTTAGGTCAAGAGATTGATCACAATTGCCAAGGTGTTGTTAAAAAGAGTGGACAAGATGGCCACCCACATTGATGAGCTAGGAGGAGGAAGGATCCAGAGAAGGAGCATAAAGAGAGGAGGGAGGAGAGAAAGGGTCAGAGAAGATGAGGGTTGCAGTTTCAGGAAGGAGTCACAGACATTATAAAATGCTACTATGACGTGGGAAGGGTGAAGGTTGAGAAGGCGCTGTTGGGTTTATGTGTCCTTCCGTCATCCTTCTCTCACCCATGTTCCCCTGGTGGAGACCCTTGCCTCCCACACCTGGGAGCCTCCCTTCTAAGGTCTCATCCCTGCTCCCATAGTCCACCAACTAGACAATCTCTCTAACGCCATTTCCATGATATCATTTCTCTATTCTGTATGGAGGCAGAGAGGAGTGGTGGGAACAAGGTTAGACAAAGGGTCAAGAAACCTGGTTCTCTGGCGCTGCCACTAACTAGCCATGGGTGCTTGGGCAAGGTCCTTGAATTTGTCAACCTCTAAGTTCTCTTGCTTCTAAACTCTAGGATCTCTTCGATAATTTTAAGGTTTAAACAATCCTCTCAGGGTTTATTGGGGTCTCCCCCAATTCTGTCCCAGCCGGCCTCTCCAACCTTGCTTTCCAGGTTCTCTAAATGCACCCTGCTCCACTCAGACTGGTCTCCTGGTTCTGTAAGAAGACTGCACAGATGCTTGCCTCTGGGCCTTCTTCTACTTGGCTTTTCTTGCCTGAGTCCCTTCTGATCTCCCCCATGCCTGTGCTAGTCCTCAAATCCTCCCCAGGCCAGCTCAACCCTCACTTCTTCCATGAAATGTTCCCTGACCCCTCCAGTTCTCACTGATACTTCTTTCGGCTGAACTCCTGGGCATCTACACAGAACATCTAAATCCTACTTTTATTATTATTTTTTAAATATGCCATTGTTTTAGGCACTGTTAGTCCTGGTTCTCCCATGAACAGTAAGCTCTTTGGGGGAAATGGACCACGTCTTTTGTGTCCTTTGTATTTCTTACAGTATATTGCTCAGCATTTCACTAAACACCTAGTGTGTCCTTTATGTACATGTGTCAATCAGGGTTCTTCCAAGAAATGTAAAACACACACACACACATACACACACACAGACTTGTTTTAAGGATTGGTGAATGTGATTGTGGGGTTCTGGAAAGTCCTAAATCATTTAGGGCAGACATTAGCCTGGAAACTCAGGCAGAACTTCATGTCACAATCTTGAGGCAATATTTCTTCTTTGAGCAACCTGTTTTTGCTCGTAAGGCCTTCAACTGATTGGATGAGGCCCATCCACAATATCGAAGGTCATCTCCTTTACTTAAAGTCACCTATTGTAGATGTTAAACACATCTACCAAATGCCTTCAGAGAAATGCCTAGATTACTGTTTGATTAAATAACTGGCTACTACAGTCTACCCAAACTGACATAAAACCAATCATCATAAAACACTTGTTTATGGAATCATATTGAGGAGGAATTTGTTGTACAGGATTCAGCAAGGTGGAATCTTCAGAATAAAATGGAGAAGGATCACTGAGACACGTTGATAAGAAACAGTGAGTCTCCAGGATGTTCAGAGAATGGAAACCCTGTGGTGCTCCTGGGTGAGCTGGTTGGCGAGAAGTTTGTGAATTAGCAGGAATCTGCAGATTCTGGGTATGTGAGGGTTAAAAGGAAAAGGGGGGACACTACTCTTAGAAGGTACTGGAAATATGTCTATGCAGAAAAAGGAGTGGTGTGGGGTTGGGACAAGATTGGGAGAGAAGGAAGGAGGAGGGAGAGGAAGGAAGAGAGATTAGGGAAGGAGGGGGAGAGAGAGAGAGAGAGAAGGAAAGAACGATCGAGTGAGAGACCCAGAATTTTAAAATCCCAAGTCTTTGTTTGTTGTATATGGTTAAATGAAACTGACGTGAATTTAAGTGGCTTCAAAATTGGGAAGAAATTTTGCTTTCTTCTTAGGCAATAAACAGAAACTAATGAGAGACTGGAAATATGAGAATGAAGTCAATAGGAACCTACAGAAGGCAAAGCAGACGCCTCTAGTGAGCAGAGAGTTCTTGACAGATTTTCAGATGACATAAAGCCAGTTTTTATCTGGAAAGGTTTATTTCAAATGAATTTGTGTAGATAAAACCTTGAGGGAGTAAAAAAAAAAAAAAAAAAAAGCCTCCAAACAACCCAAACAAATAGAAAAGCCAAACAAAACTGCTTACAGAAGAAATCCAGATATTTGCTGCAAAACAATTAGTAATAGCATTGCTGAAGCATTCCCGAAATAGATGAGCTTCACCATTAGCCTTCTGCGAATTCAAGCAAAGAGGCATCATTATACAAATTATACGCCTAGAGAAGGGGCTTCTGCCCCAGGATGAACTTGTAAAAAGAACATTTAAACCAAAGGCAATTTCGCCTATCTGTAATTTGCTGTATTCCCCTTGCTATCATTGAAGATATTTATGCTTGAGCAAATTTCTCACTCTCAATCCGATTTCTCCTTTTTCTTCATCCAGCCATGAAGTCATAAAATCCCCTGTTTGGGACAATATGATTTGCTGCCATGGAAACAATTACGATATCATAAATTCATCTTGCCCCATGAGATGAAAGAGGAAAAGCAATAATACTGTGATTTTGCAGTTCGATAGTGCCATTCATCCAGCAGTCACCAACTAGTAAATATCGTCGATGTGCAGATGCGGAAAATGGAGCCACAAGCTCTCGTGCCTTGTCTCAAGCGCTGGAATTTTAGACCGTGGCAAGAACATCCAGATACTTGTAATTCCCACCCAGAGTAGCAGCTAAGGAGCCAAACTCTTCGTCTCCATGACTCTTTTTGGATGAGGATGGAGTGGCGGCTCTCCTCCCAGCCCCTGTGCTTCACCAGCTGTTCCTAATTATGAGAGTATTTGATGGAACCTAGTTTGATAAACAAACAAAAAGCTCTTGGTAATTGTCACAGTGAAAATATTTACAGACGTAGGCATCAAGAAGAAGTTTTGGAAACGTGCACCAAGACTTCAGCACCCACATCCAGCTCCACCTTGGCCTGACACCCCATCCTCCATCCCCCTCCAGATGCTCATTGTCTTGGTTCCCGGCCATTGCTGAATTTACCCAGAAGCTAATGGCATGTCAACTCCCAGGTCTTTCACTTGAACAGACCCCTGCCGAGACTCTCGGAGGTGCCCTGGCAATGTGTGCACCTGGGCAGACTTTTGAAAACATCTACACTCCAACTTCCTTTTGGGTTGGGTGGTGTTGGAATAGCCCTTTGGGATTCCGGTAAGGAGAAATGAGTTAGGAATGTCTTTGGATTAAGTGGTGTGTAGTCACTTCTGTTTAGAGTTGAATTATTGCTAGCCATTTCTGAGGAGAAGTGGCTTCCAGGAACGCTTTTATTGCCTAATTGCCCTGACCCCCATGCCTGGCGGGAGGTAGTCCTATGTCTCAAGAACCCGTTACTGGAACCAGGCATCATTGGCCTTCATTCTTCGTGGAGACATGTGCAAGATGCAATAGTTTATCCTTTATTTTGGAACGGATGCCCTGGCATTGCTCAGATCACTGGAAACCTAATTTTTTTTTTACTGATAGGGTGGGTTCCTCAACCTGCGTACGGTTTATTTCCTAGAGTCCTGAGTGCATGTGGCTTAGTTAGGCTTGCAATGTCCTAGCCACTTCCTGCTCATCCAATCCAATTAGCATAATGTCATTAGTATAATGGACCAGTGTGATATTCTGTGGGATGTTTAACCAGTCCAGGTTTTTATTTTTGACTGTATTATGACAGAAGGTAGGAGAGTTAATATTGCCCTCAAACCAGACTATAAATATATATGTGCTTCTGATCCTCTTTTTTGATAGGGATGGAAAATAACACATTTGCCAGATCAGTGGCTGCATGCCATAGACCCAAGGCTATGTTCATCTGCTCTAGCGAAAATGCCACATCTGGTAGAGCAACTGCATTGGGGCTTGATTGAATGGCGGCCATCTAAACTGCCATCCTTCAGGATCTGTCTGCTTTTTGCAGGGGCCAGACTGGTGACTGAAATGGAGGTAAGATTTTTTTCTGCCATTCCTCCAGAAAGTTATCTTGCTTTTGATTTACTATTTTGAACTGGGTTTGGGAGGAGTGTAGTTTCCACTTGGCTTTCCCACAGTCCAATGTGGGTGTGTGTGCATCCAATTTTTCACTTGGGGACTATGGAAATGACAATTGATGGGTCCTTGGATTCAGTGGCTCCAGTGTAAGCCAGACCTGGGCCATGCTACCTTTATTTATTTCCTGGAACCCATGGGTTCTCACTCTAAACGGAGGAGCATATTGATGCTTTGAGTCTCCAGTTAGCAATGTCAAGTCAGATCTTGTATTCGGTAGACCTCAGAATGTTTGGGTGTCTCCCTTTCCTTGGTGTGCCCATGGCAAATGGCCACACTATCTGGGGAAGGACTGGAGGAATTGTTGCTGGATACACTTGCCATGATGTTGTGGGGTCCTTCCTCCCAGGACCTAGTCTCTCCTTTATTAGGTTCCAGGTCCACAAAACGTGTTCATTATCTGGAAACTGGGCAAGGGATTGTAGCTTTCGATTGGGATGACAACCCTCAACATCCTGACCATTCATTCTTGATTACTTTGAATTTCAGATTGAGTAGCATCCTTGCTGGGTGCCCATTAATTTTGTCCGAGGGATGTTAATCCTTAAGAGAGAACAACGGGTGCTTCTGAAATCTGAGAATTCAGAATAATCTGCGAAGTGAAGACGGTTGAGGGCATTAGCCCAAATATCCCCATCCCATGTATCACTTGGACTGGATGGACTCCAAGGTCCATTTTCATCCTGAAATATCTTTCAAGAGTGACCTTTTCATCCATGTCTACCCTTCCATTAAGGGGCAGCCAGGCACAGGCTGTGAGGGCAGACCATGAACGTTTGAACTGTGGCTCTGCCACTTACTAGCTGTGCACCTTGAGCAGCTTACTTAATATCTGAGTCTCAGTTTCTGTATCTGTGAAATGTAATAGCAAAAGACCTCCCCCAGAGGATGACATGAGTCAACGTGTGTAGAGCATTTATAATAATGCAAGGCACGTATTAGGTACTTTTCTCTAAGTATTTGTTGTCCTGGTTCCTTCATCCGACCAGCCCACACTCATTTTCGGAGATGGGCATTGATTTCGGCTGCCTCTGTGCCCCCACGGCATACTGCATTTACCTTTATCACTGCACTCAGCACATGCGTTGTGGGGATTTGGCCTGTCTGCCTTCCCGCCTTACTCCCAGCTCTTCAAGGGGGCAGGCATGCTGTATGACCTCCGCGCCCCTGACACAGCGCAGCGGTTCCGTAGCTGTCCTTGCGAATGAAGAAGTGAGCTCGCAGCCCAGGAACTGCCCTGGGCTGGGTCCGGAAGTGATTTTAGTGCCCAGCCTTTTCTTCACCAGCTGCGTCTGGGTTCTCCGTCAGGTTTGCGCATCTGGATCCCTCGGTGACTGCTGCCCGGCTCCTCCAGCAAACCAGTGGTCCTCGGGTGCTTCCGCGTGGTGATCATCGCTGCGTCTGTTTCGTCTCCGTGCCTGTGGGCTGGCCCCTTGCTTGTTTGGGCTTTTGTGCACTACTCCTTCTTACACTTTTCTGGGTTTCAGGTTATGTAACACCTCAGATCTACTCACCTCTGCTTTGACCTCCACGGTTCTTAAGTTTTTGGTTTTCTCTCCAGGTGGTACAGGCAAATCCCTTGTTTCTGTCCTGGCTACTTGTCCTAGACCCTCGCCAGCTTCTGGCCTCTTGTAGCTGAAACACCCTTGACAGGTTCCCATCTACGAGCCCGGGTGTTTGATTGGTACTGCCTGATCACTCCTTCTGGAGCAGGGATGGCACAGTCAACCACTCCCCCTTCCCTGCCCAGCGCAGACAGGGTTAATCGATCACAGCACTCATCCCTTCTGTGTCCGGATGAGGTTGCAGAGCAAGTACAAACATATCCCCCCCCCCCACAGCCATTACCCATCAGAGTTGGCACAGGAGTGGCATCCTGCTTGCCAACCCTGAATTCGATGATGGCCCTCTTCTGTGTGAATTCACTTTACTCTTTCTCCTCTGCTTCTCTGCACTTGACCTTTCTCTTGCCCATTGGACAGATGAAACCTGCCTACCATTCTTAGCTCCTGGCCCCAGCTGCACGGCTCTGGGGTCTGTCAGACTTTAGCTACCAGGTCTCTACAGAATCTGCCACAGTTATGCCTATTATGGGTCAAATATGACTCTTGGCCTACAATCCCTCTACCACCACCATTACTGTACTGTACCTAGAAGCAGCTTCTCTGCCTGAGGTTTGAAGGAAGCCCAGAAAAGTCACAGATCTTTTCTGAAATGTACCAGTTTCTTTTCTGTGCCTGTTTATAGGATTATCTTTGGGACAGAGCCAGGTCAGATTAATTCAAAGTGTTTTCCCAGGAATCACTCTTGTAGATAGGGTCTACAAGAGGTAATCAAATTAAATGAGGTCATAGGGTGGACACTGATCCAATATGACTGAGATCCTGTTAAAAGAGATGAGCACACAGACACCCAAGAAAGACGATGTGAAGATAGTGAAAAAGTGGCCATCCACATGGCAAAGAGGGAAGCGTCAGAAGAAACCAAACAGGTCAACTCCTTGATCTTATACTTCTAGCATCCAGAACTGTGAGAAGACACATTTCTGTTGTTTAAGCCTCCCCCAGTCCGGTACTTTGTTATGGCAGCCCAAGTAACCTAAGACAGATGGGGATGTTCTCCAGTGGGCCACGCTTCCCACCACTCCCCTGCCTGGCCCACTTTAACCATCCCCATCACTTCTCTGACCCCTGGAGGCATGTTGCTTGTGATCCAGGCCTCAAAGGAACAGAGAGAGTGTTTTTTTCCTGGTTGAGGGGAAGGGACCTCCCTCTTCTTCCCTCACAATCTTACAGAGTGGCAGCTTGAGAGATTCTGAATCTTGGCCAAATATCTATACATTTCATCCCAAATAATCCTTTTAGGTACTTAGGATTCATTTATATTCAGAGTGGCATTGGGTAGCATGGTCAAGTTTGTGCTTCTTGGACTGGCGGTTCTGGGACTTCTCTGACCAGGTCTGGGATTTAGGAGCCTGAGCTGGTGTGGGGGGAGGTGAGGGTGGCTCTCAGGAGGCAGAGCATGGAATCAAGAGAGATCCAAAGGAAAGTTCTGAGGCCATGTCTGAAATGAGGGCCCTGAAGAGGCAGGGAAGAGTCTTGGGAAACTAGGTATGAGACCATAAGACATGGAATGGAGATACAGGTCAGGGTGAGGGAGGAGGGCAGGAGAACTGGCCTGAGCTGGACAAAAGCCATCAGGTCATTTGTAGAGTGTCTATGGCTTTGTCCCTGGAATGGATGGGAGCTCTTAAAGGTTCAGAAGAGAGCCCTATTGCCTTGCATTCAGGAAGGAGGAGCAAAGACCCTCTCCTCTTTGCTTCTCAGTACAACTTACATAGGTTGTAGGTCCATATCTGGAAGTCACAAACCAAATTAAAGTGTACAAAGTTCACAGAGGACAGACATCCCTTAAGACCTCACCAGTTCACACACACAGGATGAACAGGGAACTGGTGTGGGTGGTAATAGCATATACCTTCTCCCTCCACCACCCTATCGTGTTGTTCTTGTCCTAGAATATAATATTCTTATTTTGATACCTTCTATGTGAGAGGATAGGGAAATTTTCCTCCTTCCGAGGTTTCTGTGAGGATAGTTTTGTTTATGCTAGTGGAGGAAAAGCAGGGTGTTTGAGTAATAGGTTGAATAAAGGCCAACCTTTGCCCAAGGTGGAGCAGACCATGCCAATAATTGTCCTCATGGCCTGTTTTCTAGATTTATCAGTGCTCATGAAGCAATGCTGGCACCATGCCTTTATTATTTCAACTATCCACTGTGAATGGAGAGAATAAATCATTTCTGTCCTCTCTGTACCCTAACTTTATACACTTAAAGATTCATGGTTCCCCTTAATCTCTTTCCTTACAGACCAAACATAGTTCTTCTAACTTGTGTTTTCTTGTAAGACTTAGTTTTTAAAAAAATGTTTCTTGTTCTCATTTTCCTCTGAAACTTCTTTGGTTTACGTTGATTTTGAAATTTGGAACTTGAAGAAGAATATAGTTAGTGTCCCCATTGGGTTTGTCCTTATGAAGGCCAAATCAAGAGTAATAAACACATGCCTATTTGACCTTGGAGTGAATCCCTGCATCCCAGCCTGACACGCCATGGTCTAGTGTTGCAGTGGGGCCCTCTGTGGACCTGCAAACTATTTATTACTCACGCTCAGCCAGACCCACGGTCCCAATTCTCAACTTGCTTCCATATTTTCTCATATGGGAATCACTTTGCTGTTTTAAAAATTGAGTCTCATTTTATTGATTTGAGCCCAATCTCTAATTTTGACAATGTACATGTTTTATTATCCTCTCTCACACGATAGGCCATTATTTTCAGTGCCCTGATACTTTATCATAAATGTTTTGGCCTGACAAGAATCACATCTTTTGAAAATTCGAATAATAGAATTCCAAACTGCAAAAGAAATGTACCAATTGTGTTTTAATCCCCTAGCCATATCTATTTTATGAAAGGAAGCATTTGCTTCATTAGATAAATATTAGCTTGAATTTTAATGTCCCCTCCCAAATCACGTCTTTAGAGTATGTACTAAGTTGGCTGAAGAGAAATTTTCACTAATTTATTCATACTTTCGGTAATTATTGAGATCACATTATGAGCAAGGACATGGAGGACATAAGGGAGATGAGACATGACTACTCCAGCCTTAAGGAGCAGGCTCCTCTTTACAATTGGCCGTGAATGATAACAGGGACTGAGTCTATATTCTCTTCCCTCCTTAGACATAATTCAGATTCGTAGTACTCAGTAAAGGCTTATTCTATAACTGAGAATAGTGGATAACTACTTCCAATAAATCACCCCCCTTCCGTCCTCTTCCCCAAACACACATTACTGCCATGTTTGCCTCTAGTCTAATGCATGGGAAAAGAAGATAAGATAGATGGAGGAGACG
>NW_028026154.1:0-619 GCF_054177405.1 Leptonychotes weddellii
TTCAAGTTTTACAAAGTGTGTTCTTTGACTACAGAGGAATTAAAGTAGATATCAAGAATGGAAGGATTTCTGGAAAAGCCTCAAACATTTGGGAGCCAATTAACATACTTCTAAGTAGTCCATAGGTCAAAGAAGAAATCAAAAGAGAAAGTATTTTGAGCTGAATAAAAGTGAAAACACAATATATTAAAATTAGTAGGGTGCTGCTAGAGCTGCATTTAGGGGGAAATTTATAGTCCTAAAATGCCTATTTTAGAAAGAAGAAAGGTCTCAGATTAGTGATAGCCAAGCCTCCCTAAATTACAAAAAGAAGAGCACATGAAACCAAAGTAAGTAGGAGAATGGGAATAGTAAAAACAGAAATCAGTGAATTAGAAAATAGAAACACAATAGGGAAAACCAATGAAACTGAAAGCTGGTTCTTTGAGATGGATAAAATTGGTGAACCTTTAGCCAGATAGAACATTTTAAAAAATGTACTGTTAGAATTAACATCCCAGTGTCAGAAAAGTATTCTACATTTCATTTTTATAAAGTTTTATATTTTTAGGGGCGCCTGGGTGGCTCAGTCATTAAGCATCTGCCTTTGGCTCAGGTCATGATCCCAGGGTCCCGGGAT